>NC_056738.1:524452404-524707404 GCF_019279795.1 Protopterus annectens | reverse complement strand
TTGAGATTCTGTGGATCTGTTCCCTTTTCTTCACAGCCAAGAAATCAGGCATAATCCTTAAAATATGGTCTCTCTGATCCCCCAGTTTGACCTTTCAAACAATGGAACCTCACACTAAAAGATATTTTTCATCCTGGAAGCCCCATGCCACCCTCCTAATAGTCCTCATTGTGGTGGTTTCCAGCATTTTTGTTTTGGTCTTTTTCCCTTCTGCCTGCTAGTCAGACCTCCTGCAATGAATTGGACCCATGTTTCTGTAATATGGCAGTCACCAGTTGTGGGAGTCTATCATTTGGGCAGCCACCAATGCTTTGCTTATATAGCCCCTACCTCTCCTTTTGGTCCATGCACCCATCTGCAGGAGTACACAGTTCCTTCTGCTGAGGGTGTGCACATTCCCTTACATACCCCATAAAGGTTACCACATATATGACTTGTCACAGACTAGGTACATATCCTATTGCTACTGTAAGACATCTCTCTTCCAATAGTCTTCCACAGTGTAGTGAGTCAGACTACTGTCCACCCTCCATTCCAGGATGGGCAAGTCATCATCGGCCACTCATTCCTACCCTACCTTGCCTGGTTCCTCCGGTTTTCAAACCAGTAACTGAACTGAGGTCATCTAAGTCATGGTCAGGCATTTTTCCCTCTATACTAAAAGCAAAGTATTTTCCAGCATTTTTCTTTGTCTTCACTGTTGTGGTCTCTGTACTGGAATCAGTATTCATCAACAATGGGCAGTAACCCCAGAAGGGATATGTCTCTGTTCTACTACCCTCAAGACCCCATTGTGGGTCATTGTTACATTTTCTGGGAAGTGATGGTGGCCTTTTGAGGAGTTTGTCTTTCATTGGAAGAAGCTATTTCCTAGATCCAAACCTTCCCTTTTCAATCCAGATAGATAAGTTTTGTTTTTTCCTTCAGCTTTTCCTGGTTAGGGGTCGCCACAGCGGACCTCTGGTCCAATAATGACTGGAAGTTGATTTTTATGATGCCGAGGTGCCAGCCCAATGCCCAACCTTCGATGACGGCATGCCCATTCACGCATGTCTTTCGAATGCCACTCGACCATGAGGAGGACATTCAGACTCCACACAGAAGGCGCTCCAGCCGATGATTGAATGGGAGAACCTCTTGCTGTGAGGTGACAACGCTACTGTTGCACCACCGTGGCTTAGTCCAGATAGATAAGTGCAAAAGGGAAATGTCTCATCACTTAGAATATTCCCTGAAAAACTGATGTGCCCTAGCTATAGCACCACATCTTTGCCACTATCTCATACTTTTTATAATTTACTGCTGAGTTGTTTACAGATCTGTGATTTTTTTTTACGTATTTTATTCATTTATTTTGGCTTTTCTTCTGCTCATTCAATGAATATGTATCTTAACTTATTGCTTCCTACAAAAATATAGTAATCAGGAAAGCAGTGTTGCTGTGTAAGAGTATGCTCGTCTTTACAAGAAAATTCCCTATATTCCTGAAACGAGTGCACTTATTGTTTTTCTGAGTCTGATTTAAGTCCTGCTAAAAGTACATACATAAAACTAAGATGGCAAGGTGGCATCTAAAACTGATGTGATTTGCTAAGCACACATAGTGAAATGATTAATGTGCAAACACGAAGTCATTAAGGAGTATTTGCAAACTTATGAAACACATAGCATTCTCCATGTTTATAATGCAAAAATAGAATGTGATACGGTCGTGTTGGGAGTGGTGTATTTGAGCAAGGGTGGTAGGAAGACCTTACATTAAAACATGGTGGGTACTGTGAAGACATAAATGATTTGTGGTGAAGCAGTTATGACTATCACCTATAACTGCATTAATTTCCTATATTTCTTAGCAGCTGTGTGGAATACAGGTACTATCATATACAAAAATTAAGGTTCACATTGTTGCCACTGATACTTGCTGTCTAACGTAATTTTCTAGATTAATATTCTGAAATATTGTGAAAATATTATAGGCATAATTTATAAAAATTTGGCAATATCAAAACAGCAGTATTGCTATCCTGTTGTCAGACATCAGTGGAAGGCTCTTAAACAGCTAAATAATTGTCCGACTGTTATCTTTGATCTATATTGCATACTTACAGAAATATAATCTTTTGTTTGACCATAACAGAAGTATTTTTGGCAAACAAAATACCATTTTCTTTAATAAATCGGCAGCGTAAAACTGGCATCTATTAACAGACAGATACTAATTAGTGTATAGTCTATTTCCTAATGAATAGATAACATATTTTACATTGTTTGTAACTCACATTGTAAATTTAATGGTGTGTTTTCAGTGGAAGATTTTGGAGAAAATCTTATCAGGAAGCAAGTGGTTTCCTTGATCAGATCTTCGGAAGTAAAGGTGTTAATTAGCCTCCCTGCTCTTTAGGATTGCATTACTTAAATGTTACATACTTTATACCTGATGTTCCTTTGTTTGGAACAGGAAATACTTAGCAGTACAGAAAGAAATGACAATTCAGAATTTACTGCACATAAAAGACAAAAACATATAATGAAGTCTTATTTTTGCAGGGGGGGGGGGTTATGCATCCATGGCCTCTGTCACTTAAATATTCTAACTCAGGTGTCACACAGTCTTGATGAAAAAGAAAAGCTTGGTTTCCTTATATTTGTTTTGCCATGAGGTTATATAACCTCAGAATTAGAGGCTGTAGGGCATGAAGGGTGCTTTCCCAAAAATGTAATGTACAAGTGAGTGTACCACCCTATAAAAAGAAAGGTAGCAGTTGCAGTAAATTAATCCAGCATTGGTATTGCTAACTATATTGTTTAATTCTGAATATTGTCATTTTATTAATATTACTTTTTTTGTGTGAATTGGAAAACGCGATATCTGAGTTATGACATGTAACTCTCTTGAAGTTCATTCTTATTTGGCCTTTCTTGAGGTAGTACACCTGCTTTCCGAAGATTTTATTTTCCTTACTTGCAAGATATCAGACTGCTAGCAATCTCTGCGATCCTTCTTAAGCACCTATGTGAAAATTTTTTCTTGCTTTTAAACAAGAAATGCCTGTTATCCTGACAAAACCTGTCTCTATAAAAAGAGAACTGGCTAAAGTTGGGAGGGACCTTGAGAAATGCTAGCAAGTTCTTTCAACAATGTTCTATCATAATCAACAGTTTACAGACATTTTGCAGCAATGTGATCTCTACAGTTTTAAGCTTTTTTGCAAGATGCTAACAAGTTTTATGCACTACCTGGCTTGCTCTGTGGCATAAACGAATAAAGCTCTGACTACGACTCGGACATCCCAGGTTCATCAAACTAGCCGCCCAAGTACTGGTGTAGCTGGCATGGGAAGTGTGATAATGAGGCATTATCAGCCTTGCTCTCACATGGGTAAGAGTTAGGCAAATATGCTCAAGGTGTACATTCCAATTATATATATATATATATATATATATATATATATATATATATATATATATATATATATATATATGTGTGTGTGTGTGTGTGTGCATGCGTGTTTTACCATCTGTCAATGTTTTATTTGAAGAAGATTAACTAAAACAGAAAAATAGTATGTTCAGAGCACTGTTACTTTGCTTGTTCTAATCAGCTTTATAGTAAAAATACTGGTAAATATTTGGTGACTATTATAATAGTATACTGGCAAAGTTCTCATTGCAAGTATTCAGCATATTTTGCTAAACATGATAACTGCAGTAATTTTATTCTGTAATCAAATGCTGATGTATGTGTCATTACTGAGTACCTAGGTGGGACAGTCAGGATGAATGGCCTCTGATCAAGTTGTAGCCAACAGTGTCAGCAGAAAATATGATAAGAGAAGGCAGCCATGCAATAACAGTCCCAGGTCCAAATCCATAAGCTGTACATGCAGGATTACTGTTCAAAAGAATGTGGAAAAGTCATGCTTTACATTGCAGATGGTTGCTGTATTGCTCCAAGGTGAGTCACGGAGCAAGAAACAGTATTGTTTATACATTTTGCCTGCGCTCTGCCCATTGTTAGGATTATTAGTCAACGAGTATAGGTCTTGGGAAGATCTTCAGCTTCTATGGTAATGTGACTTTCTACATCTTCTCTCTTTATCTGTAAAGGCTGGAACTAGGTGAAAAAGTCATCGTGAATGCTATCTACATCATTCTCATCTTCACTGAGAATACAACACTTCCTTACTTAATGCAATCAACCAAGTAATAAAGCAATCATTATTACAGTGCTTACACCTAAAGAAAGTACAATAAACTAATAACATAGTATAAAATAATTAAAGTAGCAGCTTAATGTGCAAGGAAATCATCATAAATGTGACATCCTACTACTAGTCAGAGTAGAGCTAAAACCCAGCATAAGCAGGGTAGGTGTCACAGGCATGTAGCCTCAGCAGATAATAGTAGACATCAAGTTGAAACAATGTGACAAGTCTTTAAAAGAGAACAATTCTATGTATTATTTAGTGAATGAGTGTACATGGATATAATCCAAAATATGATCCAGTCTATGGTAGAATTAGGTCCCAGGCATTTAAGTAGTCCTAAGATATGAAGTCAAAGTTCATTGACTTCACTTCCTATCTTTGCTGTGTTACTGTGTGGCTAGGAGTATTCTATTCCATAAAGAAGGTAAAGAATTCAGAACATCACCTCTCCACTCTAGCTAATGCCATCCTGCTGATCTTTTTGTTGGTGTTGAGTTTTCCTCATCAGTCCCTGGGATAGCAAGCAGAAGTCTTTGCATATATAGTACTGAGAAACTAGAATCAGCTATACATCTTAATAATAGGTTTATGCTTTTTAGAAACTGGCAGCTATCAGAGAAGGCATCGTGGTACTCAACTCTTACTGAGGTGGAATATTTTTATGAAGAGATTGTGACTCTGCTGCCACTCTAACCCTCCTCCCCCAGCATTCTAAACAAAAGGACCCCAATTACAACTCCAGCATTCTCTGTTATAAAATCTGGAAAGGATGACGAGAACTTTTAAGTTTGCCTGTTTAAATGTGTATATGGCGAGACATGTTATGTTCCCCATGATCCCCTACCTAGTATCTTCCTGTGTTCCTCTGCTTCTATGCTGCTGGCGATTCATATGGTCATTTTCACGTATGAGTTAAAACTAAATAGTAAGAACTACGTCTGCTACATAGTGTTCTGCAGGAGAGAATATTTTTGCAGTTCATTAGTCTACTTTCTTACCCATATTGCAATATTTTACTCCTAGTCATAGTTGTAGGATATTCTAAAAAGGCTTAAGGAAAACATTTGGCAGTTTTACAATTAAGATTATGGGCTGATAACAGGCTGCATTCCACAGTCCTGAATTTGATTCTCTCTCTCTCTCTCTCTCTCTCTCTCTCTCTGCTCTTACATATGTTGCCACACTGAGCAAGTCACTTTACAAAACAGTATTTGATAATTGTTTGTAATGTAGGGACCTGCTATAGTGAGTCCATTAATGCTGAAACTGAATGGCCAAATATCTGAACTTAACATATACCAAGGCAGAGCTGCTATTTGTCTGAATATTCCCTTTTCTCCAAGGTATGGCAATCATGGAGTTAATATATTTAAGTTCACAGAGTATGCAGATAGTCTTGTCCCCCTGCAAAAAAAGGTTTTAGAAGAGCAAAGTTGACATTTGCTCTTCTCCTGCATTTTTGTTTTCTCTGTCACCACTCGGCATCTCAAGTACCAACATTTCATTAGGGAGCCCAGTATTCTTAGATGTCACTGATAGAAGGCAATTGTATCTAGTGAGCCTACCTTGTTATCAAGTGAACAAAAATAAAATATCCAGACATTTTTCTAGAAAACATCTCACCATGCCCATTTTGTGAGACCTGCTAATTTGTCTTTACCCATCACAGCTTAGACATTCCCCAGGATTCACTAATCCTCCGTGTAAGACTAGATTAGTCTTACACGGAAACACCAGTCTAAGAGTAAGATGGCAGTGCACTTATTAATGAGGGCGCGCTGCCTCAACTCTAAGGCTAACACAGAGCGCGCACGAGTGCAGGGGGCGTGTCGGACTGCCGAGCAGTCCAAAAATCCATGCCCCTGCAAGTCTCTCATTCGGGAAATGTCAACTGACATGCGCGAGTCCACTCAAATGTGTACATACCCAACACTACACTCCCCCACATTCTAAACCCCTGTACAACTATAAAATGTAAAACTTTTTTTTTTTTTTTTTTTTATTCCCAATATAGCTGCCCGTATTTGTGCGTGTTTGCGCGGGTTTGCACATTGCTTAGCTACAGTTAGCAATTGAGACATCAAAGAGGATAATAAGAAACTTATATGCAAATTAAGCAAAATAGCGATAGCGTAGTGGGAGAGCCTTCGCACAAAGAGAAGGCATTCCTGGTTCGAGTCCCACCACTCCCCTTTCTATTTTCTGTTGGAAATTTGTATATAAAAATAATTCCTGACATTTATCATTTAAATTTTAGTAAAAAGCATTGAAATGGCCTATGTAGTAGTGAACGAATTTTATATATATATATATATATATATATATATATATATATATATATGTATATATAAGAAGGTGAAATTGTTATGCATACTGATAGATGCATAAGTAACGTATCTTAAGCAATGTGAAGCACTGCTAAGCAAAGTCTACCAGTATTAAGCATATTTAAATATAATTGCTCGTAGCTGAGCACTGCTTTAACTAGCACAATAGCTTTGCACGGAGCTGCGCATCGCACAAACTAGCGCAAACAAAACATGTTTGCGCGTAGCTGCACACTGCGCTAACCAGTGCAACGGCAGGCAACGACAAGCGACGTAGAGCAACGCCGCGCAACATAAAGCAACGTTGGGCAAAACTGAGCAAAGTCGGCTAAACACAGCCACACCTCCTAGCCAGTCTGGCCAGTAGTAAAATAAAAAGCAATGACAGGCCTCGAACCCAGGATACTGTGCACCATAATCACAGTACTGAACCACTAAGCCATGACAGCTTTTCATAAGCCTGCACTTTCAACACACACATACATATCAATGGAAGTTTACCCATTGCTAAGCAGGTGTGCCTTCAGCTGAGTTTTTTCAAAACTGGCCAATCACAAATAAGTGCGGGAAATGATGCATATTTAAGCTCCATAGGTGGAAATACTTGCCATAACAGGTTGTAGCTCCCATCTGCAGGCAGCAATGGCTGGTGCTGGAGAGGGCTCTCATTTTCGAGCGCAACGTTGCGGCATTGAGGAGTCAAAAGTAACAGTTTGGCTCCTTATCCATAATCATGAGGATAGACTCCTGGGGGCCAGTACCAGGACACCCAATACAAAGCTGAAGCCTGGGACCATCTAGCTCATGAACTCACCAGTGCCACAGGTGTCCCTCGGACTGGTGAGCAAGTCAGACACCACCACGCAGACCTGAAGAGACGCAAGGTCGATCAACTGGACCAGTGGATCCAGGAGGCCCGTGAGATGGAAAATGCCCCACTGCTGAGTAAGTAGCCATAGAATTAAGTATGTAAGGATTGCTATTCTAGTGTATACTATGGATAGGTATGTCTCAATATCACTTCATTTACTTCACAGCTGCAGGTGTCTGTGCTGCGAATCAGCAAGCCTATGCAGATTAGGCTGCTAAGGCTGTGCCACCTTGCAGGTTAGTAATTATTCTGCTTGTACTGTTCTGTAAAATAAATGAGAGAGCCTGAAAAAAGTGTTTTAACACAATAAATAAAGGTATAATAATTATCTAATAATTATTCTGCATGTACTGTTATATAAAATAAACTAAAGAGCCTATAGAAAAGTGTTTTAAGTCTTTAATAAATTTATAATTCCTGGAGTGTGTCTGTGTCATTTTCTTTGATATGTTGTACTCTTGCATTATAGAAATAGTGCTGTTGTATTAAGCGCTGTTAACACACAGTTGGGTAGCATATTTACAGTCCTCAACTGTTGGTTCATGCCCAGCATGTACAGGTTAATCTGGCGCATGAGTAGCTTGGTATTATGTTCCCCAGAAATGTAGGGAGCTGTTAACATATAACTGATAATTTCACCTAAACATATCTAGATAAGTATAGGAAAGTAGAGCTGTCAGTGTACCATCTCAGCAGTAGTGTGTCTGAGCAACTCACAAAATATGTAGCAGTAACATCTGCATCCCTGACAGTTTGTATGTCAGATACAGCCCATGTGTATAAAGCTCTAGCAAAACCCATTACCCAATTTAAGGACAATTGGGTAATGTAATAATACATGTAGGGGATATATAACTGCAGTTAATAGGAATGTAGTGTAAACTAGAAGAATATATAAGTTGTTAATGGAGCTATCATTTTCCACCCTACTGTATGTGCATAAAAATGCAATTCCACACCTCAATGGGTATGTCTAATCTCAAATCATTTGTTGGGACATATGTCCTATTGGTTTATAAATATCTGCATTTATTTCAATGCATGTGCCCTGTTCAAATACCACAATACTGGTGGCAGGTTGCCATCAATTAAACCTGCATGCTGTTGTAACATCCACTGTTTTTCTGTATATGCATGTGTCATGCATGCTGTTCAACTGTTGGAATGCTGGTGTGTTGGGTTAATGGGAATACTTCTGCATGCTGTTATAACTAACTGGGAATGCTGTTGACTGTTACTAACCCATATTTTCATTAAATCCTCCTAAACATAGAACGTATTGGAAGGCTGGTCCCAACGGACCCACCTGTCCCACCTCAGCTGGCGATGGCTCCTGGCACCAGCAGGTCCGGTGCCCAGCCTGGGACCTCCTCCTCCATTGGCCCTGTGCCACCTTCGAGTGGAAGCACTGCAGGGAATGGGGCTCATTCCCCCCCATGCAAGCATGGGCAGAGGAGGGCCACCTATCACCCTCCGAACGGTCTGGGCTGTGGTGCGAAGGGAGATCGAGCATTCTGTCGCTGATCCTCTATGCCAGCTTGAGGCATGAGTGGAGTGACTCAAGAGTGAGCCTGCCCCTCCTATGCAGCCCCCAGCACAGCCACCCTCTGGGCTGGGAAGTTGCATTGGTGACTGCCCATGGGTGGGGATCTCAGTTCCACTATTGCCATCTGTGGGCTCATGGGCTTGCATTTTCCAAACATCCTTCCCCGTCAATGGTGGTCACCCACCACATGCGTCATATTCCGCCCCAGTATGCATCTTGTTTGTCTTGTCTGTTTACCTCCCCAACCTACCTCCCCAAATATACCTACTTCCGCTATCCCACATTCCACTCTCACCTGAATAAAAAAAGGGCAATCTGCTCCCAAAAAACATTATGCCCCACTCATAGCTGCCCATTTTGCACACATGTCCACTGGACACATAAACTGATATTTAATTGGCAGTACAACATACTTTGTTGTCCTCACCCCTCTCACAGGGGTTGAAGGTTTCATATTTCCCTCCAAATTTATTGCATATGCACAGCTGTTGCTGTTAAAGACATGGGCAGCTATGGTCCTTCCCTACACACGTCCTGCACATGCGAGCTGTTTTCCCTACTGTCTTTCCTTCTTTGTGCCCCTTTTTCACCACTTTCCTATCTCCCCATTTTCTTTTCTTTCAAAGAAATGAGCGTGGGGATTAGCGGGAGTAAGCACTATTAAGAAGTAGTTAGCAGGTTTGCGTGAGTGTGCGCCTGTGTGCACTTAGCTAAGCATTGTCAAGCATTGCGCAAACATGCGCAAACCCGTTTACAACTGCTTAAAATTGCCTTAGTCACTCTGTATGTCAGGACCCTTGTTCTGCTCAGCAGCAAAATAAAACACCCCTGTCAGTCTCGAACCCCGGACCTTGTACACACTAGACTGCATGAAGTACCACTAAGCCACGGTAAACATACAAGTTGGTGCTGAAATAAATATATCATGCATCAGAATGAGTGAATGTAAAGGAAAAATAGGAATGCCATAACACAAATTTTGTTCTGTGGATCTTTACCAGCAGTTGTTGTGGAATTGCATTACATGATTTTGAAAAGAGAACCAGCCATTCTAGCAGGAAATAATGTTACAGCAGCACTTTACAACCCCCACACAGTATCATAGCAGGACAAACACTGGCATATCTGATTAGGGCAGAGGCCATACTTCCCAACTGTGACTAATTTTCAGGGATGTCCCTGATTTTGAAACAAATTCTAGCTATGTCACTCTGAATCCCTCTGAAAAGTACTGACGTTAGGCAGAAAGGTGGGGAATTACACTTAATGAATAATGACAATACGTAAGAGTTAGACACTGCTTGTACTTTAGTAAAGGTGTATTAATCCATATGCTCTGGTTCTCTCAAAGTCTCAACTTAATGTCACTAATATTTTAAAGGTGTACCTCACTTTTACCTACGTTCCCCTGAGTCTGTTCAAATATGTACATGAGTGTTAGAGAGGCCTGGCAGAGACAGAAACACACAGGCATATCAGCTTTTCTGCTGTTACACACTGTGCAAATAGCTTTGGAAGGAGTTCCAGAAGCATACCTTTATGTAGAAGTACAACACTGAAATATCAAAGGATGTAGCCATGTACTGGTAGCAACCAACTGTGACAATGCCATTGTTCCAGTGCTGAAAAGACCGGTGTGGTGCACAGACAAAGAATAACAGGCTAACCTCTGGCTACCATCTGGATAGGTCCACAGTTGGGAGCTATGCAGACAGACTACTTGCCTTGATAAATGAACAGGTACACAGCAACCCTTTATGTCCAGCAAGATAAAATTCACACAATAATACATAATGCTCTCTGTACTTCTGCACCCCTACCCAAATGTACAATATACCTGTGTGTTCAGGTTCTACCAAGGATGTAGGTAGGCATACTCAGTACTGACATTTGTCCAGTTTTCTTGAGCAGCCTGTGCTAATGTCAACACTAAAAAAGCACAAACTGTTCAGAAGTGAGTAAATTAATATTCACAGTATAGCAGTTCACAAACAGTTCATGTGCCAAAAGAATACATCTCAATAACTACTTTTGTATGGCAGCTAATTGTATAATTAGAAAAGAAAGTACATACTCCCATGTATCTTGTGTTAGCATTTGGAGGGGTGAACACAATTCTGCACTGACAAGTGTGTACTGGAAGCAGCAACATTCAGGTCTGAGTACAACTTTCAAATCACTGGCTACACCCTGGCTTCAGATATAAGAACTGTACCAACCTTCTGACTTAAACAACGATGTCCACAGCAAACAAGCATGATCCCCATTTTGGAAAGCTGAAAGGGCTACGCCTACCTGAGTTAGCAACTTATAGCATTTGGTTCCTATGTCAGTGACACCTGAAAAGCCAAGTGATACAGTGGTTATGGTGTATGCCTTCCAATCACATGGTGCAAGATTTGATTCTCACCACAGGAAAGAGCTTTACAGATTAAAGTTATATATTTGGGTTGGAGGGTGGCCTAATGGTTAAGGTATTTGCCTTACAAACAAAAGGTGCAATGTTTGAGTCTCACAAGGGATAATTGGCTAGGCTTAAAATTGCTCGTAAGTGCAGTTAGCTTAGTACTCATCCATGATCCATGATCCATTACTGCAATTACCACACAGCAGGCTGCATGCAATTAGCAAGTGGTGGTCAACAATTGGTGCAGAGGCCATCATGTGCAAATACCTATAAAAACAGGCGGTAATTGCTGCCCACAAACTCAATCACTCTATTGCATTGACTGAGACAGAGAGAGAGAGAGAGACAGTGAAAAGCAAAAGGAAAACGGAAAATAAATAATACCAACTCATACAAAGGAAAGGTATGTAACAGATATGTATTTACTGGCATGTAGTAGATGTTTCTGAAGAGTACTCTACATAATGTGAACCATTCATATGTGGCAGCAGTACGTATCTATACACAGATGTCCTGCTTAACTACTGCCATGGACAATTCAGTGTGTAGCTGTGTGCAGTGGGACATAACTGTGAAATATGTAGCTCATTATTAAATGTCAAACATTTGATCCATGTTATCTGTGTTCTGTACAGTAGTGTGGACAATGGCTGTTTGGGGGATTAGAGCAAACATTTATATAAACATGGTTGCGAAAGAGTAACACATGCATGATAGTCATATTAAAGTTTAGCTTAGCATTGGCAACTGCTGTACCAGGCTAGTATGCTAATCTAGCATTTGTAGCTATATATACCCCCTCTAATGTTACTGTGTATTCACATGTGACATCTGGTCATGTTGCAGCAAGGCCCAACACTTCAGCTGTGAGGTCCAGGGACTTACAACAGTGTGGACCTTGTGTGTGTATGGCACACACATACGGAGAGATATATATGTGTCATATATATTAACATCTGTATATGTGCATAGAGCAAGGGACTTATTGCAACTGTTTGTGAAGGGTGGACATGTATATGTTGGTGAAGGTTGTTATGTGCATATTTGTATGTAGGTTTTAGTGTGTGACAAACAAAACAGCATACAGTGCTTGTATATGACATGTGGTGTTTAAACACTGTGTGTGTTTTGTTCAGTTTGCAATGTTGCAGCCAGTGAGGCCTGCTAAAGCTACCTGGGCTGAGAACACTTTCAATGTATTTCTCACAAGACTGTGTGATATTATTACATTTCTGTATACCTCACATCCTTTGTATAATTGATTTTCCCACCATGAAAGGTGGACTGTATATGTGCCTATATGTATATGTATATGTACACCAATGGATGTGTATATGTATGTATGTATATATATATATATATATATATATATATATATATATATATATATGTAGAGAGAGAGAGAGAGAGTCATATATAGTCATACACATCCACATCTACTTGTTGCAATAGATTCTATGTAAACCAAAACAGTCATAAAAGTGTGGGTACCTAATGGCAGTTCAACTGGTTTCAATTATCAGTTCTCACCACGTCACAGGAATAAAAGTCCTCTTCAGGAACACAGGTCATAAAGTCCTCTTCAGGAACACAGGTCATAAACTCTTTCAAGTATCCAAGTAAAACGAGACACCGAAGTAAAAGGATAATAATTTATTGTAGTTAGCTTTTAACGTAGGCTTCATCAGACTTTATACAAAATGAGAAATCTACTTATTTAAAAACTAATGAAACGAAAACTATTGGTCATAAATTATCCAATGAAACAGCAAGGTCATTAACTCATATCTAACACATGAAAAGCCTATGCTGAAAAATGCTGCAAACAGTTGCCTCAAAGTAATACTAAAAAAATATATTAAATATATTGCGTAAAATACAATGTCATATAAACTACTGACATATATATTAACATTCAATATCTAAGCTAAAATCTGCACTAAACAAATACATATAATTAAAACATTATATATGGTGATTAATACGAACAACTAACATATAAACACCTTTGAATAACAGCAACTCTAATGCAGCTGAGTTGCAAACATAAAATGAAAACAGTCTGAACAACAAGCGCTTCAAATACTGCAGCGTGCAGAAACACATAAAGTTCACATAATGCACTTAACTTATTTAAAGTGTTGGATTATCTAAAATAAAACAAACATCACACTCTAGTTCATGATGTATCCAGGAAAGCAAAAAAGACAACATTATGTAAACACGGTAAAAACTCTACCTGAATACAAACGAAAACAGAACCATATGACAATAAAAGTCGCTAACCTGAAAGCATAACAGCTTGAAAATCCATTCAAAAGAACCAGCATATATATATATATATATATATATATATATATATATATATATATATATATATATATATATATATATATTTTGATTGCTAACTAAGCACCTTAATGTTACAGCAGCTCATAAATCCATTATAGAGAGCAGTTTGTGTTGGCTCTCACTCTAGCTTGCTAGGCATTCATCATAGGTGGTTTACATAATGTTAAAGTAACATAACACACACAATACTTTGACATATATAGAAGTGAAAGCATTGTGTTACAAGCTGTAACATACACTTAAGGTGTACATCAGCAGTAAAGCAATTTAAAAATAAATAAACCAAAAGTACACCATTTGACAAAAACTCACTATAGCAGCACACTCAATCGTGGCAGATATTAAGACTTCACTCGCTGTTGAATGCACGACTCTGCGCTAGTCCTTAAACAGCAGTAACAAATAATACATAAACTCAATATAAATATATTAGATGGATATGCAATCAGCTCTATCTACCTAGGTCTCATAGTGGAACCCAAACGCTCCAAACAAGAAGAGGGGTATATAGGAAACATAACAGATAGCAACCAAATAACTATCTAGCAAGGCCCAAGAATATAGAACTATGTGAGAAATCACAACTAACTATCAATCCCTATCAAAGTCCCTACTGAGCAACTAACAGAAAAATACGCACGAAAAAAAGGGGGGGGGAATAAATGGGAGGGGGGGTGGGGAGACAAAGTCAAGGCTTATAAATATCCAGTACTAAACGACCGGAAGGCATACTAAACTGCAGATCCAGAAAAGATCATAATTTCGGTCTACACACCCTTCTTTTCCTTAACATCGGTTTAATTTGAACGTTATCACTGAGTCCTGGTGCCTTGTCGGCTCTACATCTGATAATCCACCTTAACTCCTTTTCTAAAGTCAAATTTACCATATCACCACCTCTAATGTTCCCAAACACAGTTTGGAGAGCACAGAAAGTGAACTTATGCGTCACATCAAACAACTGTACATGTTTTGCTAAGGCATTATGATCCGAACTAACACGAATTTGATAAATATGCTCCCTTATGCGCTCCCTCAAAGTTCTATTGGTCTTCCCAATATAAAACGAGGGGCACTTGGTGCATCTAGCCAAATATATCAAATTACTACTACCACAATCGGTCCCAGTACTTAGTTTAAATGTGTAGCCTATAGTGGGATGTACAAAACTCATCCTAGTATCTATATAAACACATTGTTTACACCTACCACAAATTTTAGTATTATACTCATGTTGTATATGACTATTCTGATGTAAAACATTCTTAGGGCCACAGAGAATCCTTCTCAGGTTAGGTTTATTTTAAAAGTAAACTTAGGTTGGGTCCCTACTAAGGGGCCTGCCTTGTCATCCAATAACAAAACATCCCAATGCCTCTCCATTATCTCCCTAAGAAACACAACATCTTTGGTGAAGAACATACAGGCTCGTATCTCATTATTGGTCACTTCCAATGTATCATGGCTAGTTATACTTGGTTCCAAAAAGTAAGGTCTAGCTCTATAAGATCTGATGTTATCTACCTCTCAAAACTTCTTCAAATTTAAAGGAGCATAGCCTCTCGAGGTGAAGCTACCGCAAATAGCTAACTTCATTAACATAGCCTTCTTCTGAGGCATTAAGCCTAGAGGCTCTCATCAGCTGACCTTTCATCACATTGTCAAATACATCTTTAGGGTGCATACTCCCTCTATGTAAAAAAGTATTCTTATGGCATGACTTGCGATGTATAGAAGTATTCAAGAGGCCACTATCCAATCTATGTATATTAACATCTAAAAAAGAAATTTGCTCACGTGAATAATTCAAAGTGAACTTCAAAAATACGGTGGATGTGTTAATATAATCATAAAAAGCCAGAAGGCTCCTCTCGTCACCAAGCCAGACAATAAAAAGGTCATCCACAAATCTTTTATAAAGGCCTATGTCTGTCATGAAGTGCTGGTTCTGCAATATAAATTCCTCTTCCCATTTTGCCATAACAAGATTGGCGTAGCTATTGGCACAAGAAGTGCCCATAGCTATGCCATCCTTCTGCAAAAAAAAGATCTTCACCAAAAAGAAATTGGAATAAAGAATAGTTTCAAGGAATAGTGCTAGCAGATCTATTTTTACCATACTATATTGTGACTTACGGCTTAAATAATCAGAGACACTGGAAACACCTAGATCATTGGGAATAACTGTAAATAAACTGACAACATCCAGTGTCACCAGGTAATATTCTCTATTGTCATCAAGTTGTTTAGTATAATCATATAAGTCTAACAAAAACTGTTTACTGTCTCTAAGAATAACTGCGTTAAGATCAACCACAGGGCATAAGAAATATTCCACATAAATAGAAAGGGGCTCAGTAGCCCAGCCTTGTCCAGCAACAATGGGGCGCATGGGAGGATTGTGCAAAGATTTATGGACTTTGGGGAGACCTTGTATAATAGGTATACGAGGATTCTTAACCTTCAAATAGTCATATGTCTCATCATCAAGTAAGCTGTTCAAAACTAAATCATCTAACATATCATATATTTGGAAAACTTTTCCAGTAATCTCTCCCATTGTAGCTTTATTATAAAATTTCACATCTCCCAACATCTCACACATCCATCTAACATAATCTGGTTGGTTCATAACCACACAAGAGCCCCCTTTTTCGGCTGGTCTAAAGACTATAGATCCATCTAGTTTTAACTCATCCAATGCTTTCCTCTGTTTATAACTTAGATTATTCCTGTAGTTCTTCCTGTGGTTAAAATCAAAATATGTATAAATATCATTTTCTACCAGTTTAGCATAAGTATCTACTAAAGGGCTTAGTTGAGGCATATATACACTGGTAGATTTAAAACGTGGATTGTGCATCACATCTTGAGTTGTGCCAAAATCTATTTTCAATTGTAGATTCCTAATAAACAGTCTCAAATCTATGATGGAGTCTACTAAATTACCATTACAGCTGGGTATAAAACTCAAGCCTTTCTCTAGTACATTTTGTTCATCACTAGTAAGGACTTTATTAGATATATTGATAACTAACGATTCGTGGTTCTCTCTCTACCTGCCATTAGGTACCCACACTTTTATGACTGTTTTGGTTTATGAACTTTTTTCCTGTGTGGGCACCGTGCTCTGTTTGCTGTGTGTGGCCTTTTTTTGCTTTGTTATAGATTCTATGTAAAGCTGACTGAGTGTGATGGTCAGTGTGTTGGTGAATGTGTTAAAGATGTGTATTTGTGGGGTAGCTTAGTGGGAAACTGTTTTTGTTATGGTATTATGTGTCCTTGCTTTGATGCTAGCAAAAGCTGTGTATGCTGTTGCTAGGCAGATAAAGCACTATGGCATACAGTCTGATGTAGTCCCTTGGTGTTAACTGGGGTGTGTCATTAGAGGCTAAAGCACTACATGTATGGTTATTGATTGGTACTGATGCTGAATCCAAATCCTTTATGAACTGTAGTACTACTTGAAGCTGTAGGCCTAAACAGCAAAGTATGGTGTATGTCCACATTGCTTGGAACCACTGTTTTGTGTGGTCCCTGTAGTCCTCACAGATTACATTCCTCAGGCTTAAGGTTTTGTAAGTACTGACACACAGTACTGTATGGTACACACGTAAAGCTTATCTGGGTTGCCATACCTTTGTGTCTTGTAATTATGTCTGATGTATGTGTGGGTATGCCTGTAACATGTCCTCTGTCATATGTGTGTTACAAGATATAACTGCATATCTAGAAACATTTATAGTTTACTACAGCAGTATGCCACCTATATCCACAATTGTGCACATATTTTGGCCACGGGTTTGCCATCAACAAGTTGTGTGTTATAATGGTAATACTGTAACTGGACTTTACAAACATTGTGATGGATGACACATTTCTTTATGCATTCGCTTGATCTATACCTTCTGTGGCTAGGTGGTGCATTGTGTCGCATACAGTGTGCCATGTACTGCTGTATAGTCTTATATAGTGATTTTATTTTGTTGCTGTGCAGAACATGGTTTATTATATAGAGTGTGCCAGGCACTTTCAAGCAGTTGTGGGGTGAGCACTGATAAGTGGCATTGAAAGTGTTTAATCTCAGTCAGCTAATAGGTTGCTATATATGGCAGTTCAGTGATATCTGTACTGTATAATGTTAAGTGTGCCATATGATTTGCTCAGACATATTTTTTCTTTGTCTTCCAGGGATCATGGCCCACCATCGTAATCCTAGCTACAGTAGTGCTGAGGATGACATTATTACCAGCTGTCTGATTCAGCACTACAGCCTACTATTCTCGACAACCAGCCAAGACCAGCATGAGCGTACTGCACTGTGGCAAGATGTTGGGAGGGTAAATGACATAGGCATGCATAACCGGACATATGAACAGGTATGCCATGACTGCAGTGATTTACTTAGACATGTCCGTCAGCATGCTTCTGATGTCCGTAGACAACAGCTTGCAACAGGTGGTGGGGTTAACATCCAATCCCCCCTCACCAGAGTGGAGGAGCTGCTCCTGAGCCTGGTGGCACCTGCCCAACAACAACAGCAGACATTTACCTTGATGGAGGTTGGGGCTACCCAGCAAGAACACATGCAGCGTGCAGGTAACATGACATATCTGTAGACTACTGTTACCTCTATTGGTAGATCATGCATATGTGAGATGTGTACTGTGCAGTTACAAGATGTGGAGCCTGTTGTTGTGAAATACTGATCATTTGGAACATAATCTGTAGGCCTGTGAATGTAAACTGTTGTACTACTGAAAGATTGCAAACCCACAGTAGCAATGCCACAGTTGTCGACACTGACAAACTGTCTCATATCCATGTAGGTCCCCCTGGTGTGACAGCAAGACAGCAGACACATGCTGGTGAGTGTGTTCTACATTTATTATTGCAAATAAAAAGTGCATGTCATAGTTAAGGTGTTGACCATGTACACATGTAACACACCTATGCATAATGCATGCTGTGCATGTTTGCTGTGAGACTACGCACATCTCAGTAATGTGATTAGCTGCCTCAAACACATGCAATACACAGACCATCTCAAACAAATGTGGCTACACTGTAGTGACCATTGGATAGGCAGAGTCGATAAGCATGCACACAACATACACAACTATGTCATACACAGAACATGTTAACATGCTACACATGACGTATTCACAAACCCTCTGTAAAGTCACACTCCAGTATCCCAAATGTCATCCAGACAGCACACATAATATACCTGAGGGGTAGAGGCCTATCATGGGGCATTGAAACACACTGCAACACACAACACATTCATGTTAGGCAATGCTCCTTATTGGCCTCCTTACAAACCCATGTAACAACTGGCTATGAAATGGTGAATGTAGCCATGGTAGTGCAGTTCTGGTACAGCATGATACGTGCTGGTTTGGGACACATTTGTAGCCTTGAGTGACCACATGATGCTTCATGATGATGGCTTATGGTACTGCACCAATCCAGTTATTGTAACCACAGTACTACACATAGCTTTCATTGCTATATGCCTCAATGTTGTGTGTGTGCAAACATATGCACCTATAAACAATATGAATACCAATCACCATTTGCACAACCGACACATATATGTCTTGTAATGCTATTGAGTGGCTAGGTCATATGACACACATTGGGTATGTGTGATGTTTAAATATGCATTTGTGTTTTAGCATGCCATGTCATGGATGACACTGGCATGTCCACAATATGATCTACACTCATCATAACTACTGTACATTGGCTATGTGAACCAATGGTATTCCATCAGTTATACATGCACCACTGATCTTGTGTGTATACACATCATGCATGAGCTAAAACTGTGTCCACAATTATTTGTTAAAGACACTGAGGCTCTAATCAGAATTGGATATCTATGTGACACACAGATACACATCCAGCCATGGTATGTATACATGTGAGTGATGCTGCACAGTACATTAAAGAGTTTTTAATACTTGCACAGCAATGTTGTGTCCATGTATACATTGCGTTCCAGGGGGAGGCCAATCACTGAACAACAAAACACATGCATCAAAGCCATGTATACTGTTAGTAACAGGGACTGTCTACACTCGCACTGCATGCTGTTGAGCAACACATGTCCTGCATGCTGACATGCGTGATATGACTGTCTGGCTTGTGATAATGTACCCCACTATCAAGTGCTATTGAGTATGTTCTGAGATTGCTGGTGGTGTGTGTGTGTGTGTGTGTGTGTGTGTGTGTGTGTGTGTGTGTGTGTGTGTGTGTGTGTGTGTCTGCTTTAGTGAGGAGTGTATTTGTGTGCATGTGTTCATGTGTTCATGTGCTCATGTGTGCATGTGTTCATGTGTTCATGTGTTCATGTGTTCTGACATCATGTACAGGTCTTAAAGTGTGTTCCCTGTTTTACTCTCACATGTGCTGAGGTTGGGCTTGTTCAGTGCAGCAGGGAACCTGGTGTCACTGACACAAATAGGGATAATGAGGATAGGTGTGTTGAGGCACAGGCATGTTTGTCAGGGTCTGTTGTTGGGCCACCAATTGACAGTACACAAGTGCCACCCCATCCATGCACACAGTCATACTGCCTGTACATCCATCATCACCAATGCCCTTAGCAGAGGGACAGTGTACAGTCGGCAATGGCCAGGACAGTGTGGCATCTATGGCACATGCATCAGGACACAGCAGCCATAGCCAGATGTCTGGAACAGTACCACATAGGCAGATGTCCAGGGGTTCTCTTCAGAGCACTGCTGGTCATCATGCCCCTGGCAGACATGCCACAACTCTTACAACCACACGCATGTTCCAGGCTGTCATGGAGGCACAGACATGTATGAAGTGGTACATCACACAAGGACTAAGGGCACAGAGGGCTCATAACACCTCTTTAAATGACAGTATCCATGACCTAGCAGGTGCCATCTGTAATTACACTGAGGTCATTGATAGACGTTGGGATGAGACATTAGATGTCCTCCACAATGTCATGTCCATGTGTCAGAACAGTGCGGGATGGTTGAGACGTTGACGTGGACATATGCCAGGAACATCATCAGCTGGCAGTCGCTGTGGACGTCCATCAAGTCATAGCCACTCCTGTAGTGCCAGTACTAGCCACAGCAATGTTGGGGGTGGGCTGTCCATAGACCGTCCTAGAAGACCACGTGCACGTGGCTCTGGCCAGTCCCAGCAGGGACATGGATCCAGTGTGCATATGTCAACCTCTGAGGATAGTACCCAGTCTGGATTAGTACCTGATACTGTCTGTAGCACCCCTGCCAGGCACAGGTCCCATATCCGTGGCCAGAGACGGTGATCTGTAAAGCCTGCCAGGTACAGTCTGTAGCTGTCCCACAAATCCCCATATATGGCAGCCGCATGGTGGAACTGTGTGCATGCAGACACACACACATAAACCAGACACCTAGGGCAAACACATAACCGTACACATTACATCCACATTGGCCCATAATAGTACTCTTGGCCCTCACACACACACTCACACACACATGTCGATTGTATGGCTCAATGTAGGCCTCTGGCAAACCAACAACACACCCTGTGCATATGATGAAATCTGTGCCACCTCCTGTCATCTGTAACATTGATACAGGAACAGGCTAACATGGTGCTGATGCACAGAGTGACTTTATAACAGAATAGCAATGTTAGCATGTTGTCAGCAGTAAAGTGTAATGATATCCTTGAAGGTGTAACTGAGCAGGCATGATGCATTAAAGCTATAATTATCAATGTAGTATTGTTTACACCAGTGTTTATTCCAATTGTGTATTGTTTGCCCATGTGCCATTTGGCTGATGTGTGTAGTTTTGTCAGCATGTGTTAGAGAGTGGACACTAAGTGTGGGATGTGTGCAGCACAGATTTGCAGGTGTACATTTGTAAACATGGTTGAGGTGCACTGTCTGCATGTACGTGCATATTGACATGTCCTGTATTAGACAGTGTTAACACTCATGGTGGCCAGTATGCATTGTACTACACACATGGTGGAACTTGAGTACACGTGTGTGTATGACACGGTTTGACACTGTGCTGTGGGTGATACTGTTACTATCTGTCATTGGTTTGCATTCTGGTAGTATACATAACCTCAACAGCCTGACCATAAACAATTGTTAGATGATGTCTTGACAACTGACACACAGATGTGGGACACACAGTAACATTTGCAGCCTTCAAGTACTATTCTATGCCAGTAACCAGTGGTATTCACCTGCACTCAGTCCTGGGACCACTCCTGTTTGGCATATAGCTTTCTTAGGTACAAGCAAACACAGTAGGGATATGTCTGGCGACGTTTGGCAATGCATACTGTGGGCTATAATGCATTCTCCAGATGACACACACATCCTCCAAAAGGGTATCATACAGACAGATACCTGGTGTCAAACCCATGCTGTAAAGCTATAAGCAAAATAAAGCATAGTCATCCACTTTTACAAAACATAGTATCCCCAGAGTACCACATAGGTAGTAGCCCCCAAAATGTTGAACAGGTACCGATGTATACATAGAGCCATGTGTTACGTCATCTCTCCTTTGATAATCACATTTCCAAAGGGTTTTGGAAATCCCTCTGTGGATCACATAAGCAATAAGGGGTCTGCATGCATATTCACAAAGGTTGTTGCACACCTATAATAAATAGCCATGTTTGACAGACCTTGCTGCTTTTGAACAGGTTTCAAATATACCTCAGGCATAAACCCTCACTCACACTATTCAATAGAAACCGTAATGAATGTATGTGAAATGGATGACGTGGGCCAGGGATCAGTGCAGTGGCTAGGCTTGTTACAAGCATACAGATGTGACCTTAGGTCTGGAAAGCGGCAGCACACTCTGGCAAAGATAACAGATGTGTTCATGGAGAAAGCAGGGTTCCCACCTATGAAATAATTGAGGTCACATGTATGTATATGTATTTGCCACACAGCTACCTGACGTGTGTAATGCACATACTGTTGTCATTGTGATATGTCATACAGTAGTAAAAGCAAAACCCACATCACATTGACCAACAGTGTCACACACGCGGAGCACACACACAGTCACCAAGTGCAAGATTCAAACCCCTACCTAACTACTTTACGATACTAGAACAGTACGCATTAACACGACACACTATACACATTACTGGGAATTCGTCATTCCACAGGTATA
Organism: Protopterus annectens; assembly: GCF_019279795.1. Classification (NCBI taxonomy): domain Eukaryota; kingdom Metazoa; phylum Chordata; order Ceratodontiformes; family Protopteridae; genus Protopterus; species Protopterus annectens. The sequence goes on along the minus strand of NC_056738.1, from coordinate 524,684,505 downwards.
TTTGTAGAATGGTGACATCATCAGACTTGACAAAGATGAGTATACCACTTTTAAGGTGTTTCAGTAGTCTTCAAAAAGACTGCTCCTCTCCAAGGAGACACACACACTCTCATACAGTTGGCAAATGTAGGATTCCAACCCCTAACTACTTTATGATACTAGAGCAGTACACATTAACACGATGCACTATACACATTACTGGGAGTTCTCCTTTCCACAGGTATATTTGTAGGATGGTGACCTCATCAGACTTGACAAAGATGAGTATACCACTTTTAAGGTGTTTTAGTAGACTTCAAAAAGGTCACTTCTCTCCAAGGAGACACACACACACACACACACACACACACACACACACACACACACACACACACACACTCTCTCATACAGTTGGCAAGTGCAGGATTCAAACCCCTACCTAACTACTTTATGATACTACAGCAGTACACATTTACACGACACGCTATACACCTTATTGGAAGTTCTTATTTCCACAGGTATATTTGTAGGATGGTGACATCATCAGACTAGACAAAGTGGGTTACATTAGGTGACATTAGGTGGGCTACATAGAAGGAATTTCTAAACATTTTGGCAATGTGATCATCAAAGGAGAGTTTACTATCTACCTGGGTCCTCAGGGCCATAATTACATTCTCTGTACATACTGGATTACCACCTATGTGGTAATTTGTGTGCACTTTGTTTTATCCAAAGGGGATGACTATGCATTTTTGGCATTCTGCTTAAGGGCATTGTTTTGACACCAGGTATCTGTCTCTGTAAGACCCTTCTGGAGGATGTCTGTGTCAGCCGTAGAGCCGATTATGGACCACAGTTAGCTAGCAGTCATCTGCAAACTTGTTCAGCCATACTCCTCCCATGCTTGCCTGTACCTCTGAGCAGTATCTACTGAACAGGTGGGGTCCAAGGACCAAGACCTGTGGGATGCCATTTGTGACTGGTTTAGAGTCGGACATGGCACCCACAACTCTGAACATGTGTGTTTGATCTGTGAGCCAGTTGCCCACCCATCCTGTGACATAGGTGTTAATATTCAAGCTGGTAAGCTTGCCCATGATGTCAGAGTGGGGAATGGTGTCAAAGGCCTTAGTGAGGTCCAGGTGGGCTGTATGGACTACTTTCACCTCCATCTGTGTCCTTGGTAACTGTTTCAAAGCAGTCAATTAGGTTTAGGAGGCAGGATCTGCCTTTAGCAAAGCCAAGTTGGGTAGAGTCCAGTGTCTGGAGGTTCCCAATGTCTCTGTTTATGGGTTCCATGATAATTTGCTCCATAGCTTTGCAGACCAGGCTGAGTAGGCCCATAGGGCAATAGTTTCCAGGTTCTGTTGTGGCACCACCTTTGCACATAAATAAGTGTGGTGGAGGGCATTTTTTCAAATTTGCAATATTGGACAATGTAGTAATAGACTCTTGGGGGGGGGGTAATTTTAAGGGATTATTATCCTATAAAGAACTACTATGGCAAATATATACTGATGCATCTACCCCACCTGGACTCAATGATTTTATATCCATTAAACCTTTGTTAGCTTTGAATTGATTTTTATAATAGTTTATTTGATTTTTATATAGTTCATTTGATTTTCAAACAGTTTATTTTAAATAGTTCATTTGATTTGTAATGACTTACATGATTTTGCACAAGTTTTATCAAGATGTTATAGGGCATTACAGATAGTCACAGACACAGTATAATTGCATATTATAGTTTTTACTGTATCACTTTAAATGATTGTTGCTGTTGTATTTTTTGGTGCCAAATAAGTTATTTAAATGTATGTCAGTTAGAGTTTTGTAGTTCTGATGAAGCTTACTGTGATGTAAGTGAAAGCACTTAACTTGAATGTTACACTGGATGTCATTAAATAGATTTTATTGCTTTCTATCGCTTTTTGGTTGCCTGGCATTTTGTTAAGATTTCCAGGATTTCTGCTATTGCTGGTTGGAGAACGGGTTCCCAAGACACTGAAGGAACTGGCGTTTGCTGATCTTGCTGATTTTGTTCGTTGGTAAACTTGTTTCATTGAACGGCTCCTTTGTGGAGCTGGATGACTGTTGCTGTATGGCATTCTTTGGGTACATAGCCTGTGGTAAGGTTGAGTCTGGACAGTGAATGTAGGTGAGGGTGTAGTTCCTTTTGGGGCTGGTGTAAGATGCAGCCTGGGACACCATCCAGTCCCATTGATGCTGTGTTCTTAGCTTTAGAGAGGGCTGTTTTTACCTGCATGTCCATGACGTCTGGGGCTCTGCATTCTTCTGGGATGGACACAGGCCCTTTTGGGGGTGATGGGGGGGGGTTGCACTGAACTTGTTTGCCTCTTTTGCAACTGTTTCTTTCTTCTATTGTGCAGTTTGTTTATGGCAGGGGAACACCAGATTGGCTTCCTTTTCTTGGAGGATAGCATCTTGGTTCTGTTTGGGATAGCACGATGCATGCAGTCATGTAAGTGCTTATAAAATGCAATTGTGAAGGATTCAGTAGTTGCAACTGTATTGTCCATCTGCATGGGTGTCCTGCAGTTCAGCACTTCTGTCTTAAGAAGCATGAAGTTGGCTTTGGAGACATTTTTAACATGGTTTCCTTAATGGGGGTGTGGGTCCAGAATGTGGATATGTAGGGTAATTAGCTTATGGTTAGATGGGACCAATGAGGTGCTGACTTCAGGTGTGGAACACCGGTCATGCAGGACAAACCAAACCCCGTAACCAACCCAAATAACCACAAAGTGAGCTAAATGCTACTCATTGCCAGAAGTCTCAGCCTCCAGATGCACACACTTGAGGCACTTCTCATTATGGAGAATATTGATATCTGTGCAGTAACAGACACCTAGTTCAAGGCTCCAGACAGCACACCAGCACTACCAGGATACTACTCATTCCATACCTTCCAGCATCAGAACCTGAATCATAGCACATAGGATGAGGATGTATCCATATTCATCAAGGATACCTACACCTCTCTCCACATGCTCTCTACAGGATATGTACCCATAGAATGTTGCACAGCAACGTTCTTCACACTCTTCAGGGGTGGGGTCACAAAAACTCCTTGGCATTCATGTTCTATGAGCCTGAGGAGTGTGTTCTGCAAGGCAATGGAGCCAATCATAATGGAAGTCAACAATACAGAGATTGGGAACCTTCACACAGTTGAGCACACCCAGTTTGGCTTCGTCAAATGCAGACCATGCCTCCTGAACTGGGAGGATTTCTTTGACAGTTACCCAGGCTACAGATAATTGAAATGAGCTCAACACAGCCTACCTATACCTCGCTAAGGCCTTTGACACCATTACCCAGTCAGGTATCATAGATGAACTCACCAACCTGGCAATGAATCCATACATCACAAGATGGATTGCAAACTGGCTCACAGATAGATCCCACACATTAAGAGTTGCTGGCTACATGTCAGACTCTGCACCAGTAACGACTGGTGTCCCCCAGGGTTCAGTCCTGGGGTGCCTCCTGTTTGGTATAGACTTCTCAAATGTACATGCCAACACAGGAGGGTTGTGGTTGACTAAGTTTGCTGGGAACTGTAAAGTGCTTGCCATAATAGATTCCCCGGAAGACAGACATATTCTCCAGAAGGGACTCTATGAGACAGATGTGTTGTGTCAGAATCATGGCCTCAAGCTCACTGTGGAGGAATGCATAGTGATCCTCTTTTTTGAAAACAAAATACCCACAAACTACCACATAGGTGTTACCCCCTTAAAAATGGCAAGGTGATAAGGGATCTGATGACACAAGTAGATAGTCATCTTTCCTTTGACAACCATGTTGCCAAAGTGATTGGGAGATCCTATGTGGCCCACCTAATCAACAAAGGGTTTGCATTAGGATCCAAAGAGGTAGTGTTGGCACTCTACTCTGACGTCATCAGACCCATCATTGAGTACAGTGCACCATTTTGGATGTACTCAACTTAGCATATCCAGCAGCTGTAAAGACCACATAGGTACCTCACCAAGAGGTTAACTGGCCTCAAACAGTTGTGTTATGCAACACAACTGGTAAAACTAAATCTGTTCTTCGTTGCGTAATGCCTACTCAGAGGCACACTCTGCCTAACATACAGAGCTATGTCCAACACATAACTGTTGAACATGCTCCATCTACAGATAACAACATTGAGTTGCCCTACACATTCCATGGATATGAACCTCATCAGAACGATGAATACAACATGCTGGTGGGATAAAGTACCATCCCAGACACTTACCTTACTGTGGAACAGAGTCCCAGTGTACATAGGACAGAACCCCTTGCTGACACTCTTCAATTGGAACCTTGATGAGTGGATGGGAAACAGACAATTCATGCCAGGCATCACATTAGCAGCCCCACTAGAAAGGAGCTTAGTGTACTAACTATTAGAACTAGGCCTTGGGAGACTACCCAATGGTGTGGTGAAAGCTGCACAACTTATAGGCTGATATATGCCTTCATGGAGATAGTCTACTACATACCTATGAACCTATGTGACAGGTACATGTCTACAGATAGTAGATGTGTACTTTATTGTACAGTCATGTTGTACAGCAGGCACATGAACCACATACACTGTAATGCTTACAGATACTGGTGGCTGTTATGTACAGTGGGAGAGATGTGCACCTCATGTCTTTCGTGCCATTGGGATGTGTGCTGGGTGGGACAGTCCTGGATGGCTCCCTGTCATGGTCACCCTCTTACACACATCTCTGCCCATCCATCTTTGGCTTATTATACTGTGTTCCCCTACATATATATATATATATATATATATATATATATATATATATATATATATGTATATATAGGTACATAGGTAGGTAATAGGCTATCTGCCTGAAGGGCATATATTAGTATGGCCAGAGTGTGCAGCTATCACCACCCATGGAGTTAGTTCCCCAGGCCTCTGTGTAGTAGAGCTGATGAAGTGATCCACAGTGTGACAGTTCAGTTTCACATACACTCATCAAGGCTCCTCTGGAAGAGTGTCAGTGAGGGACTCAGCTTAATGTCGGTTGGGAGCCTGTGAGTTAGTAATGTATCCCTCCAACATGTTCTATTTAATGTTGTGAAGATGATATCCCTAGAGCTTGTGGTACTGTGACCTTGGGTTTACTTCAGATAGCGCATGTTCATCAGTTCTGCATTGGACATGGACCTGTCTGTTGGGCAGAGATCTCCTGAGTAGACAGTATGCAACAGAGTACAGATTGAGTTAAATTCAGTCTTGTTGCATGGGGCAACTGTTTGAGGCCAGTAATCCTCTTGTTGAGATACTTCAGTGGTCTTTCCAGCTGCTGAAGGTGCCTAGTCAGATTCATCGCAAGTGTGTTGTGGTACTCTCTGATGGGTCTAATGACTGATGAGTAGAAGGAACCTCCTTTGACCTACATGCAAAGACCTTGGCAGTTTGTGGGAACACATAGCATGATTTTTCTAACCACTTTGTGAATGTGTTTCTGGAAGTAGAGATGACTATCCACATGTGTCCGTAGATCCCTTATTATCACCTCCATTTTTAGGGTGTTGGCACCTATGTGGTATTTGTATGACTGTAGCTCGAGGCCATAAATTTGACACCACATCTGTCTGACTGAGACCCTTTTTAAGGATGTCTCTGTTGTCCCAAACATCGATAATGACAACATTTTTGCAGTCATCCACAAACTTTGCTAAACATAGCCCTTGTGTGTTTGACTGTATTTCTGAAAAGTATACACCAGACATGAGGGGTCCCAGGACTGAGCCATGGGGGACAGCAGTTGTTACCAGCTTGAACAGGGGACCACAATTCTTACCTTGTGGGATCTATCTGTGCCCCAGTTGGCAATCCATCAGATGACATACATATTTATGCACAGGTTGTTGATTTTGTGGATACGACATGTGTCTGGGATGTTGGAAAAGGGCTTTTCAAGGTCTATGTAGGACATGTGTAGCTCATTTCATTGATGTATGTCCTGGGTGACTGCCTTGAAAATAGTATAGCAGGTTTGGGAACCATGATCTGCCCCTGACCAAACCAAAATTGGTAGGGTTGGGTGTTTGTAGGCCCACAATAGCTCTGTTTATGAGTTCCATCATGACGGATTCCATGGCCTTGCAGATCAGACTTAATAGGCTTATAAGACAATAGTTCCCATGGTCTGTTGTGCACCAACACTTGTGGAGTGTGCCAAACGTTGCTGTAACACATTTAACAGTTTCATATCCTGTACAGAGGGTGAGTCTCAACAGACTGTTCAGGTGCAGGGTCTGTTTGTTTTGACACAGCTAGGGAAACCATGTCGTCCCATAGGCACCGTGTTTTTAGGTTTGGAAAGTGCTGTTTAACCATTGTATATGTGATTTCTGGGTTTTCACAATCTCCAGGTATGATAATGGGCCCTTTTGTCAGTGAGAGGGGGGTAAATATGTATGAACCTGTCTGACAAGATGTTGGCAATGTCATCATGTACATGTATTCATTTACAGTTTGCAATGAACATATATGAGTTTACACTGATATTTATGACATAGCGAAGGAAAGCTTCATGGTTCTCTATGGACTCTTTGACAATATTTTTGCTAGAACATGGTTTGGATAATGTTAGGAGTGCTCATTGTTTATTGATGATACTGATCAGAGATTTATTGATCTTCTTTGAATTTTCACTTTCTTTGAACAACTTAAGTACTTGTAGTACATAGTTTGATTACGACAGGAGTCCAATATATTATATGGGTCTGTTTTCATATAACTGTGTGCGCAAGGCAGGATTGGTGAATAGTGACAAGTTTCTGGGGTAAGAACTGCAATTTCCAGATATGTGTGGCCCACTGCTGTACTCAGACATGTGTATGAGCATGCCCAGTATGACCTTTCAGTATGTTGCTGACTAAAATTTGCTAAATTTGTTTAAGTGTGTGAGCATGCCCAGTATGGACATATATACTATATGTGTGTGAAAAATCAAGTTGGTTTTTATTTCAGGGCTTACCTTTGTGTTGTACATCGACAGGAAGCACGCTGTGCCTGCATGGCTTCCATGAGTCACTTTGCATAGACTTATCAACATTTCTACATACAGGGGGGAACAGCTATTATTTGTACATTTCTACCCGGGAGGCACACCTGATTGTTACTGTGGGGGTACATAGGATGAGCGGTTCACCTGACACTTATACACATTTGCTAGGCCTGCACTGCTATGTCAGGCACTCCATTTCAGTCTGTACTGTTGCCTATCGTACTGGTTTGAGGCATACCACTGTACGACAGACCTTAGCTTCCAACTACATACATATTAGTTTGTGACTTCATAGCCTACCCAACCCACATCACACTGCCTGGCCTGCTGTTATCTGTCTGCATAGGCCTGGGGGGAAGTTACTCATATGCCTCTTCAGAGGGCATGATACAGCATTTGTTTGTGTTTGCATTAGTCTACAATTGTCCTGCTGTGTCTGTGCCAGTGAAATGCTGTCATGGCTTAGTGGTTCAGTACTGTGACTATAATGCACAGTATCCCGAGTTCGAGCCTTGTCACTGCTTTTTATTTTCCTGCTGGGCAGACCTAACTGGTTAAGGAACAGTAACGCAGGTGTGAGCGTGTTTACCCGACTTTGCTCGACTTTGCCAGACTTTGCCCAACATTGCCCAACATTGCTCAACGTTGCCCGACGTTGCGCTAGTTTGCGTGGCACACAGCTCCGTGCAATTGTGCTTAAATATGCTAAATAGTGGTAAAATGTGCTTAGCACTGCTTTATATTGCTTAAAATAGAGAAATCATGCCTCAGGTGGTGCTGCAGGGCTGCCTATGTCGGATGCGCATAGTACACTCCCTATACATGTTTGAAAACAGGTAGTGTCAAGTTAGGCATCCCTTTTATTGTATGTGCGAGTCAGAGAGTGGTGTCATTTCCAGGGTTCCTACTGAGTCAGTGTATGTGCTATGTGTTGCCTTTTTGCCAAGGCATACTGGACATGCCTCTTTCTGCCTACTGGGGCAGGCTCAGGTTGTTCCTCCTCCGAGTCATGCTGTGCCTGTGCAGGCTTTGGCAATGGTGGGGGGGGCTGTTTGGCCCTACCCCATGCTGTTCCTGCTGCAGCTGTTTTTGGAGGATCATATTGTGTAGCATGGCACATACCATGACAATTTGGGTACATGTAGTTGGTGAGCACTGCAAGGCTCCACCAGATGTGTCCAGGCACCGGAACTGTGATTTGAGCATCCCAAACACACACTCAGTAATGTTTCTTGTTTGTGCGTGTGTCTCATTATGGAGTTCTTTTTTGGGTGTGTGTGCATTTCTGATGGGTGTCATCAGCCACGGCTCCAGTGCGTATCCAGCATCCCCCACTAGGTGACCGTCAGGGATGTCCCCATTGGGAAATCTCTGGTACAGCTGTGTCAGATGCCAGATGTGGGAATCGTGATAGCTTCCAGGGCAGCCAGCACACACATTCATTATTATGACCTGGGCATCGCACATGACCTGGCAGTTGATGGAGGGGAAGCCCTTGTGGTTGATGTAGACCCTATCCTGCTCACCGGGTGGTGCTTTGATGTGTATGTGCATGCAGTCTATTGCACCCACTACCTCAGGGTATTCTGCTATTTGGTGGAAAAGATGCATATTGCTGGCCAATGCCTCACTGGAATTGGGGAAATATATGTGCTCACCGACATGTGCTGACATGGCATCCAGGAACTGGTGCAGTACCCTGGATGCTGATGCCTGTGAAACCCCCATCATATCACCAGTTGGTCTCTGGAAGGTACCTATAGCTAGTATTCATAGGCCAACACATACCTTGGTATCCACTGGGATGGGTTCCCCTCTGTTGGTTCTGTGTGTGAGGCATGGCCAGCACAGCTCAACAATTTGCTGCAGGAGGTCTCTGTCCACTCTACAGCGCTCCACTATCTCCAGCTCATGTAGCCCCTGGTAGGTTACCCTGGGTCTGTACACTCTTCTCCATCTCCTCACTGTGGGTTGCTCAGCAGCATTCACAACATCACCACCCTCAGCATCTTGCACATGTTGGTTTATGATAGCAATAGCAGCCCCTAACATTTTGTCTGACTTAAGCTTTTTAAGTTTTCACTCTTTGTATACTGCAGTGTTGCAGTGTTCTTGGGAAAAAACAGGGTAGACTGCTGTTTGCAGAGTTTAAAGTGCTGGGCTGGGCTGGGCTAGTCTACTGCCTGTGTAATTGGCTGATTCTGATATATTTCACCTGGCAGCTCTGCTAGTTCTCCTTGGTTAACTTCCTACTACTTCTTTTCCTTCCTTTTCCCTTTCTGTTTCCACAAGAGGCAGTGCCACGCAAACAAGTGCACAGGCACACGCACATGGTGCAAGCACGTTTGCAAGAAATTTCAGATATATCCACGGCGTACACCTTTGGCTTCTTGTTTTCAGCTAGGACAACTGTAGACACGCCTCTTGCAATCCTGAGCAACTCAGGGCAAACACAAGCCACTGTGCTCCAATCAGCTTACAGTCTTTCAGACATACCCCCTCATGATGTCACCTATCTTCTACTCTACTACTCCCCTACTCCTACACTTACACTCTAGGGACATGGGTCACATGCCGGGGAAAATTGGGATTCACTATCCTTATCCTCATTTGCATAGGATTGCCTACTAATGCTTGGTTACATCTCTCACACTGAGCTTCCCCCTCTTAGCAACCACTACTCAGTGGCCATGTTGTTTTCAGCCTCCCATTCACCTGCATGGCAGAACAAGCTTTTTAGTGAAAATGCCCATTTCTGGCTATTTTTCAATTTTTTCATTTTATTTAAAGCGCAGCACGTTTGCGCGGCGCTACGCTTAAACATCAGCGATCGGGGAAAAATGGATTTTAAGGATTTACAACATTTGCAAATGCCAATGGCCTTATATTTGGCCATTGGCATGCTTCCTCAACTAGATGCGTCCTTTATTTGGAGCTGTCATAGCTCCATTTAGCTATTTGCAGAACGGTACTCCGTTACCAACGGAGTACATTTCTGCAAATAACACTACTCTTCCACGGACAGGTTAGTGTTTCCTGGGTCACAAATTTACCTCATTTGCATAGCTTTCAGCAGCAAATGAGATAATTTGCATACCATAACACTGTCCATGCAAGAGTAGCTTTAGAAGCTCTCATGCACGCCCCTGCTGGATCGCTCGGCAGACATATTGGGTGTCTGCCATCTTACTCTACTCTTAGACTCCATGCAAGCCTTCATAAATCTGGCCTATTGTCTAAAATAATATGTAAGACTATATAAAAACAAATGTGTGCCAACTTGTATGCAGTGGAGCTTGTTAAGGTTTTGGACTGGAGCAACTGCAACCCCTTCCAAATTTTGTTGGCTGCGTTTCTATAACTTTTCAGCCATGAAACATGGGCTTGATGCAGAAACTGCTTGAGCTGATGGCTCCTTTAACCTGTGTTAAAATGTACTTCTATCACCCCTTAATACATTTTCCAAAAGTATAAATTTGATCTATGCACCTCATCTGCAGAATTCTGTCAAAAAAAACAAAGTATGCTATTCCTCACTTCTCAGAAAATCATACATGCCCTTGCTTCAACAGCACCCACTGGGAAAAGTTTAAGATACCTGAAGAGGTAGCGCTGAGAATTTTCCTTTGTTCATTCACCATACAAGTTATGAGGATATGTTGTTTATTCTGGTTATAATGTTATTTAAAAACAATGTATACTTGGGGTGGGGGTCATCTCTGGGTAGCAGTCTGTAAGACAGGCCAAGTTTAGTCATGCTCTGCTTGCTTGGCAGCTGCAAATCTTGTATTGCCCACCTGGCAACAAATTCTATGGAGCCTCTTGTCAATGACTTGGTATTAAAACAATGTCTTTCAGTAATGCTCTTGAATATATATATATTTTTGTTGTTGTTGTCATTTTTATCCCCCACTACCTGCTGATCATCAGGTCTCCCTCATTCAGTTAGCCCATATTCAGCTGTCCCTCAGCAGGACTGAGAGACAACTGATACAGGCTGTCATTTACGCAGCCATGAGTGTTTTTTCCTTACCTTAGACCTATCCCCATGACACATGGCCAGCAGCCCAATCTAGGGTTCAACTTGCAATGGGTATCAGCAAGGGAATATCAGTCACTTATGCAAGGGATGTAATACCTCAAGAGTGCCCTGCCATCCTGGAAGCCACTACTGCTCTGTGGTCTGCTGCCTCCATAGTGGATTTTTCCACAGGACCACGCACCCTGAACATGTGGCTAGGAAATGTGAAAACAAACCCAAAAGTATATATCCTCATAAAACTTAAAAAAATTAAATTGTGCAGTCCTGCCATACCTCTCAATCTCTTAGTGCAAGAATTTTGGAGGAAGCCAAAAATAATGGGGGGACAAAGGACCAAGATCAGGGACAGGTTTTATATATTGCTCCTATAAACGTCAACAGTTGATAGAATAACAGGTTTTGCATTAGCACAAATTTTCTAAAGGACATGAAGTCTGAAACTCAAATATCTGCCATTATTTAGTGACTTTAGTTCTCAGTGATTTGCCAGACAACCATACATTTTGTGAGGAACAAACCAAAAATATGAGGCAAAAATCTGAACATTCTGCTAAATTTTGGACAGTTGAGAGGTGTGAGTCCTGCTCTTCAAGAGGTTGCCTTTGCTTTTCTGCCTAAAACTGCTCACTGTCTCTACCCTGGATGTCACTATTGCTGTTTATTCTTTTGTGGAATCCCTAAGGCATCACAAGGTGTCTGGACACCTTCCTGGCAGGAAATTGAACATACCTCCTGAGATTTAATTTCCATCTATGCTATCCAAACACATTACTAATCTTAAAAGTCTCCCCTTATTTCTTTGATTGTTCTTACTGCTGATTTGGAAGAAGAAAGACTTCTAGCTACTGGCTTAAATAATAAACTTTAAACAAACATAAATAAATATAAATATTTCCAAAGGGAAGGCAGGATGCATAACAAATATATTGACTTGCTACTCTTGCTCCTAGAACAGTTGCAGAACCCAGTAATTTTAAAAGTAAAAGCCTACCAAACTGTAAATGTTTATTCATTAGAAAGGATACCAACAAAGGAAGGGAGTGAGTTCAGTTTGACTAGAAACCTATGTTGTACTCTTGTTTTATGAGTTACAGTTCTTGTTTATACTTGCCATTTAATATGTCACTCACTATTTACACATTTTCATGGTACCATGCAAAGCTCATTCTACTTATTCAACATTCTGACTAGAGAAATAAAATATCTTCTCAGTATACATTCAGCTATGGAATTCACATTATACATATAATATATACTCTGAAGAGAATTAAATGACTGCATTGTATATCTTGCAAATTATTATGATTATTTAGTATGATTTGCAGTTATATTCACTGTTTTGCTTATTTCTAACATACTAACTTTCCAGAATCTTAAAAATGTCTACATATGTCTTTTAGTTCTCTTTAGCTGTGTACAGGACTACAAATGGTTATTTATAATGCAATGTGGCACAATGCTGAGCTATAATTAATAATTGCAGACAGCACAGCACCAGCAGAAGAGCCATGAGTAGTCGGTGATTTATATTCTGACGTTCTAATTAGAATGATAGAATGTCCTGCTGCCATCATTTTCCTGCTGATATTTTCTCCAGTGCTGAGTTTTTTAACAAGCTTAATGATTCTCCTGCACTTCCTGAAATAAATCACGGACATTTTATTTTTTTGCCTGTAATGTCCTTGCCTTAAGTGTTCCTTTCTGATTGGTTACATACACTTGCATGTATAACCTTCAGTTTATTTTCTTTATCAATGTTAAGACAATATATAAAGACGTTTAGCGCTAGAATATGGGCTACAAAGTTGGATCCCTTGTTTTGAAGCCAGTCATTTCCCACTGGCAAAGTACATGACCCTAACAAATTATTTAATTTCCTTATATGGACAGGTTTCTGTAAGAAATGAATCTTTGGTGCTCAAGTGGGACCACTCAGATAGCAAAATGCAAAAATAAATTAATAAAAATAAATGCAATCAACAATGTTCCCAGTATTTGAGCCTCACCAAAACACACCATTAATTCTGTTTTTTTTAACAAGATCTCAGAAATATATGCAGTGCATACAGGTTGAAGTTCTTAAACACAAACAAGAACGCAGTGCATAGAACATGAATGTCTGACCTTACCACATATTGCAGAGGAATAAAGCTATAATCTTTTTTAATCTAGTGGCATAAATAATTGAGGGACTAGTCAGGGGAGGATAGAAGTGAATGACCAATTCCATTTGCCTGCCCATCTTGGAGTATGGGAGGCAGGTCAGCATTAGTGACAGCTGCAGGAGTGCAGATGCATTGTCCATAGCAAGAAGTCTAGCATATACACACATGGAACAATGCCAAACTGTTTAGCCAGAAGGTTGGGCATGCACATCCAGGAGCATCTGTCATGCAGCATGCAAGCTGTCAGGGGAACCCTCAACTCTTTCAACCACCATGGAAAGAATGAGCCACCCTGATTATTGAGCAAAAGGTCAACTGAATGCTGGAAGGGGAGCAACAGGCCTGATCCTCTGGATTAAAAAATAAATAAATAAAATCAGGAAATGCTATTGTATCCCTAAACTACCCAAACACAACTTCCTCCTGTGACTCACCAGTGCAAAAGAACAGCAAAAAGGTGTGTCTATATGTGCGTGTATCTGTGTGTGTAAAAACACAGGTGTAGGAAGATAGTGTCATGTAGTGTGATAGTGTTTATTGTTTGCATTCCATGTGGAAATATTTATAAACTGCCCTATCATCCACTGTCACAGATGGTTTAGGTTTGAATATTAAGTGTAGTTATTTGTCTGATAGTTCACTTCTTACTACTGTGATTTACTGCATTTGTTTTTATTACTGCATTTTCATTTATATTCCTTTTGTATAAACTCAGACCCCCCTGAAATGCCCAGGTAAACAGATGATAGATAGAGAGACAGAGAGATAGACAGATAAACCACTTTCCCAAAATGCACAAACACGCACACACACACACACACACACACACACACACACACACACACACACACACACAAACTTGCTACAGGTTTACAGCTCCCTATAGTAATAAGACTAGCACATTAAGTATTTGTGAACAATTAATTTAAATCACATTGCTGAAATGTTGTTCCCATTAGTCTGCTCCTCATAAACAAAATGTAATTGATAAATAAATAAATAAGCCACCTTCCTCACTAGCATACACACATATACACACACACTACAAGTTTACATCTCTCTGTAGTAATAAAATTTGAATTTTTTAAAAAAATAGCACATAAGTAATTGTAGATAACTCATTTAAATCGTATAGCGGAAAAGTAGGTCCCTCTTGAACTGGGTGGGTTTTCATGTATATCATTATAAATTGTTTACCGCTATACTACAAAAGTAATTCTTCTATATAGTATCAGTAGGAAGAAAGATGATTTGTGTTAAATGCTTTTTCTTTTATATTTACTTTTCTAAGAACAACAATTTTAAAAATAAAGAGCCACTTGATAAGAACAAGACACAATGAGGGTGCACGTTGTAGTGTGATAAGCACAGGTTATAGTGAACTCGTTTTTGTGCCTACCATTACACTACTGATTTCAGTTCCCAGTTGTTTTATAGTCCTTGCCATACCTTCTTGTCTACAAAGTATATACATGTAAGGGCTCCTGTGAGTTGCTGGTCCCAAGCATTGATAACACATTCCATAGAAATTAACCATGTTTTGCTTTTACTGTAAATGTTAAATCACAACTGCCTGTGTAAGCACACTGTTTTAAGATGAAGCATCATTTAAAATACACATTCACCTACTAATTGTCAGACGTAGGTAATGGCATGAACAATAGCTGAATCCAGAAATACTGACATTTTAATTATTTTATTTTACAGGTTGGTGGACTGGATGAAGCTGTTCCTTTTTCACCATAACCTAGTTACACAAAAAGAAATTCAAATAATGTGAAATAACATAATGTGATCCAAGAACAAAGTTAAACATATTGAGCAATAACAGTGACATAGTTCATGAACAATGCAATTATGGGTGTGAAGGAGTCAGTAGTCATGATATTTCAAGCTGTTCACCATCTTCCAGAATGTAGCTCTCTACCCATACTATGAAACAGAGCATGTTTTGGATAAAAAACAAAACAGTCGAAAATGAAAAAAAATCTAAACCAACTGTAACTGAAGTAAAGAATATTGTAAAGGAGATAAAAGAATTGGAAGTGGGACCTTTAGAAAAGGGTATTAACAAATTACATATAAATAAATGGAATTTATGGGAATAATACATGCAGTATAATATTTAGAAGGAATGAAATTTAAGGAAAGGCAGGAATGGAGCAATTTATGTAATGTTGGAGTGAATGCAATTTGTTAAAATGTATACTGCATGAAAACAATAAAGGAAATGTTAGTGTGGTTTGTTTTATTTTCTATTGCCTAATCACTACCTATGTTACTTTTTAAATGTCATATTTAATCAAGCTGTTTAAAAACAAGCTATATGTGACCAGTTGGCATAATGGATGACGTCTTCGCCTCCCATGCACAAGGTACAAGGTTTGATTGTGACCTCTGACCAGTGCTTGTTTGGAGCTTGCATGTTCTCTCTGTGTTTCTGTGGGGTTCCTCCCACCTCCGAAAAACATGCTGAGTGTTTCCATCTCAAACTCACCAACGAATCGAGCACAGACTCTATATGGTGACCTATAGGGGGAAGAGTTGTACAGACCAATCACTTTGGGGCATCTACTGTGGTGCCCAGTATCCTCAAGATAAGAGAACATGGAGCACAGACTGCACGCCGTGGCAGGGCTAGCCACTCTATGGTATAAAATATGGCTCTAGGTGATTTGGTCATGTTGACTAATGTTGCCAATATGGGCATGGGTAGTTACCGGTGATAAGTGAGTTGAGGACCTGGCCTACTCTGACCTATGCCAGTGACCCATACTAATGGTGGGAGGGGTGTGTGTCCACCATAAAGCCTAGCAGCCTTGGGTCAATAAGCTACTAGCCTGCCTGTGTCTAGTTGCCCAGCCTGAATGTAGGTTTACTGACGGGACCCAGCTTGGAAGTGGATGACATGATGATACGGAGGAGACTGGACATCCTATGTATCCAAGAGACTAGATGGAAGGTCAGTGCAGCAAAGCCACTTGGCTTGGGATCCAGAGTCTACTACTCAGGAGGGGGACAGGCTAGAAATGTTGTGGGAATTGTAATGAGAGAGACGCTTCAGAAGGCAGTGAGGGATATCATCAGAATTAGTGACAGACTCATGGCAATCAGACTCCAGTGTAATGATTGGGCAGCATTCATAATCTCAGCATATGCCCCACAGCAGGGTTGTGATATTGAGGAAAGGAGTGCATTCAGACAGCAGTTGCAAGACCTACTAGATAAAGCAGGACAACCTGAATTGGTATTGATACTGAGTGACTTGAATGCACATATTGGGACAGACAGAACAGGATACAAGGACTGCTTGGGTACACATGGGTGGGGCAAAAGGAATAATGAAGGAGAGGCCATTCTAGATTTCTGACTAGCAAATGGCTTGATAGTAGCCAACACATGTTTCAGAAAGAGAGACAGTCAAAAGATCACATACAAGAGTGGCCAACATGCAACTCGGGTAGACTTCCTCTTAGTAAGGAAAAGGCTCTGGAGAAGAATCAATGACTGCAAAATCATCCCCAGTGAAACAGTCAGCCCACAGCATACACCACTGGTTGCCACAATCAGCTGCAAGCAGTGGTCATTGAAGGCTATAAGGACAACAGAGACCAGGCTGAAGACCTGGAAGTTTACTGGAGAGAAAATACAACAGTTAAGGAATTATTCAGAGTTCTAGCATCCCAAGAAAAGGGGAAAATAGATGGAGTTGAAGAAGAAAGGCAGTACCTCAAAACAGCATGTGTGAGGACTACAGAACAGATATGTGGCAGAGTCAGGTGTGGAAATAAGGTACATAAGGAAAGCTGGTGGTGGAATGCAGAAGTCCAGGAAGTCATCAAAAGAAAGAAGGAGTGACGGAAAAAGTGGGAGATAGAAAAGACTGACCAAGTCAGGAAGGAATACTGGTTGTCTAACAAAGAAGCTAATAAAGTAGTTGCAATAGCAAAGTATAGGGCATCAGAGGCACTCTACCAGCTTCTGGAAAGTGACTCATTAGGTGGCACAAAGAAACTATATCAGGTTGCAAGGCAAAGACAGAAAGACAAAGAAGATAGTCAGAAACCCTTCATATGGGATGCCAGCTATAACCTGCTCACCAGTTCACAGGACATTAAAGACAGGTGGAAGGAGTATTTCCAGCAGCTTCTGAATGCAGAAAACCCCAAAGAAGCTGTAGTGTCCCAGAAACAGCCTACGATAAGAGAAGAAGGGGAGCCTATCCTAGAAGAAGTAAGAATAGCACTAAGAAAAATGAAGTCAGGGAAAGTAGCAGGTTCAGATGAGGTCAGAGCAGGTATGATAAAGATGCTGGTTGAGACAGGGCAGAAATGGCACCTGAGGGTACTCATAGCAGTGTTGAGAGAAAGGCATATCCCAGATGACTGGAGAATAAGCATACTCGTGCCAGTGTACACGAACAAAGGGGACATCCACAACTGTGGGCAGTACAGAGGAATCAAACTCCTGTCACACTGCATGAAAGTTCTAGAGAGGGTGAATGATAAATAGAACACAGAGTAGTAGAATGTAAGATGTGAGATGAGCAGTTTGGATTCAGATCAGGATGCAGCACAACTGACCTGATGTTTCCAGTGAGACGAATAGTTTAGAAGAAGCTAGAGATGAGGAAAGAGTCCAACTGGGCATTCCTAGACTTGGAGAAAGCATATGACAAGGTCCCAAGAAAGCTGATCTGGACAATACTGTGGTGGTTTGAAGTCCCAGAAACATTGGTAGAATTAGTGCAGGCTATGTACAAGGACCCAATGACTCAAGTACGAACAGTGTTCAGCATTTCTGAGGGGTTCCCACTGGGAGTGGGTGTACACCAGGGTTCAGCTCTGAGCCCACCGCTGTTCATACTGGTGACGGGCTACATTATCAAACAGGTTGGAGGAGACAAGTCAACAAAGTTGCTGTATGCAGATGATGTGGTATTACAGGCAGACTCTGAGCAAGAACTCCAGCAAAGTATAGCGCAATGGAATGCAAATCTGAAGGCACATGGGATGAAACTAAACACAGAAAAGACAGTGGTAATGGCAGCAAACTGGGGAAATCAGAAGAAGCTGAGAATTGAGATAGAGGGGAATATAGTGGAACAGGTAAACAGCTTCAAGTGTCTGAGAGGGGTGGTTAAGGGAAAGGAAAGTCTGAATGAAGTGGTCAAAGCTAGAATCAGATGGGGCTGCAGCCAACTGGCATAGAGTGTCAGGTGTAGTCTTTGACAGAAGAATGCCAATGTACAAGACAGTGGTGCAACCAGTACTACTGTACAGTACAGAAACCTGGGCAATAAAGGCAGAGTAGATGAATAAGCTAGAGGTGATGGAAATGAGGTGACGAAGAAATCAGTACATAAGAGCAAAAGCCAAAGCAGCTCCAATTGCAGAAAAAAATCAAGAAAACAGATTACGGTGGCTTGGACACATGCACAGAAAAGCAGAAGACAATCTGGTGAAGAAGATTTGGGACAGACAGGAAGAAGGTAAGAGGAAAAGAGGACATCCAGTAAAGTGGTGGATGGATTGTGTGAAAGAAGATCTGCGACAGTCTGGCATGAGTGTTGAAGAAGGTAGGAGTGCGGCACTGAATCGAAAGAGATGGTGACTGTTAACATGATTCCCCAATGCCATGTAGAAAATGGGAAAAAGTGGGCTGATGATGACGATGTGTATATATGCAGGAGTTTTACTACTTTTGTTGAATGCTATCTTGGTTGACATTTGTTTAGTCAACACCATTTGGTCAATTAAACAGAACACCTGTCAACAAAAGTAGTGGCACAGACAATTCTTGCGGTTAGCCAATTTGCCATTTCCTTGAGAATTCCGTGATCTCTGAATTAGTATATATAATTAGCAGGGGTGTGGGGGAGCAGGGGGCTTGCTCCTGAAAAAAAAAATGTTTTCTTTTGTTTCTTGGTGAAAAAGACTGTAGACAATAAAAACTGTAGAACGAAAACACAACAGGTCCCAGAAATCCATACCAACAGCTCTAAGAGTATCTTTTTATTAAAACAAAAAGAAACTGAATGGCAGTTTAAACTTGCTGCCATGTTCCCCCCAGGTATTAATGACTCGATTTCCATTGCGCCTATTTTATATGAAAGAGCAAATGACATATAATTATATGACATTTGGTATATTGAGTTATTTGTGTATATGTAATAAGTTTTATATTATAATATGGGTTATACCTTCTGAATCTTTCATAATTTAATTCATTAATGTTTTTGTATTCTTTTACAAGTGAGGATGCTTTAAAATGAGCACTTCTAATTTTATAATTGGAGCATTAGTAATGTGACTGGCACATCATTAATTGCCTATAGTATTTAAAGTGTTTTAATTAATTTGTGTGTGTATTCTGTTGAAGTCTCTTCATTCTGAGATGAAAGCGCTCAATACTACATGTGTTTTAATAAAGAGATATTCTTGGAGCTGTCAGTGTGGATTTCTGGGACCTATTGTGCTTTTGTTCTACAGTTTTTATTGTCTACAGTCTTTTTCACCGCTTTACATCTTTGGATTCTTGGCCCCAGCTATACTATGGTCTCCCTGGATGATATAAAAACTCTGTGTGTGGAGAACGTCAACAGTGAATTCATACAACTGAAAGAGGAGGTTTCACAGCTCAAGGGTGAGCTTATGCAGCTTATTGAACTGTTTTCACAAAAGGAACAAAGCAAAACAGTACCGACTTCCTCTTGCTGTAATTCCAGAGGACCGGCTATATATTTCCAAGACGACGAGGTAGCTACTAACAGTTGCCATGGTGAGAGGCATCTGATTGGCTCAGTTGGACACATGGCAGGAGCTATGTTACAGCAGGAAGGGGGCATGCCATCTAAAGGGCAGAAGCGTATTCAGGAGGTTTCATTGGTTCAGCGTGGTGGAACAGTAGTGGTGAATACCCAGTATTGTGGCAATTCAGTTTTGCAGTGTGGTCAACTGCTCAATAATGAAGGTACTGTAAATGCTGTTAACATCAACGTTTGTTCACTTTCAGAATGACCCCATTCTAATTTGCAAGCTGGTTCACAGCCTAATGGTAATTCGACAGTGATAGATCATACCAATCACTGTTTTACAGACTTAATGTGTAAACAATTTAATTTTGCATTAATAAATGAACCAGATTCTCATTTACAATCATATTCAGTACATAATAACGTGAATAACAGCTTTCGTTCTTTGAAAGAACTTATTTACTATTTTGAAAAGAGATTTTTTTAAACTAAAGACTTTAGATGTGGACATTGCTTATCTCAAAGAGTGTATACGTTTAAAAATTGTGCCAAAAGGCCTACGACTTTTTAAATTTCCTTTTGGCATTATTTATGATGATGATATTGTTACTGATTTTTCTGGACTATTTGATGAAATGGGTATGAATTTAGTTAAAAAACAGTGTTTTATTATGAGAAACAGAAAGATGCATTAGTTAATGAAGTGGATATACTTGATGTTAAAATAAGGGAGGACCTATTATTTCCCCAGTATAAAGAATTGTACTTTCAAATTCTTGGTTAGGTTGAGAGAAGATGTAACAATATTTTCTACAAAAAGAAACGAAAGTTAGAAACAGATTTAAAACAATATCCGAATGAACAAGTGTATCCTACAAGAAAAGTTTTAAGTAAGAATACTGAAATTCAGAGTGAAAATGATGTGCGAACATTAAATTATAGTGAAGCAGTCAGAAATAGTAAGGAATGTGTTGATGACATGGGGGTAGAGCAACAGGATTTTCAAGGGGTGAAACGGTCAGAAAGACTGGCCCACAGATACACACAGAAGGGAGAATACAACAGGTATTATTATCCCCAGCCCCAGAGGAAGAACAGTTACAGGAGAGGGAACAATTACAGGACCTAAATGATACTAAAAATATTGTATGCAGTAGTGATTGATAATTATTCAGATAGGGTAATTATGAAGGAATATTTTAATTTGCTATCAAAGGGGGTGAAATTTATTCCAGAAAAGAAAGGACGTTTATTGGCTAGTATCATTGCATTAAAATTATAAGTTATGGAATTAAATTTTGATATCTTTTTTAGTGAGCAAGATACTGCATCGTTAAACAATACCAAGTGATACTACTCCAGTAACAATACACAGTAATACTTTTGTGCTGAAGAAAAAGAGTATGTTCAATCCAACATTACATCCTTTGTTAGATACTTATGAGAAGTTAGTTTTGGAAGATATATATGACATATATTCAAACAATTCAAGGGTGCCATGGAACCTTACTAGGGAAGAACACAGCTTATTAATGGATTTAAGAAGAGATAACTCTATTCATGTAATGACTCCTGATAAGGGTGGGGGTATTGTTTTATATAAATCTATAGATTACTCCAATATAATGCAGGAATTGTCATTTGATGCCTCCACATATGTTGGAGTATCTAAAAATCAAATAAATATAGCATATGCTCGTATATATTCATACTTAGAGGAGTATTTTAATGGATCAGAGAATAGATGTTGAACATTATATTTTTGTACAAAAAGGATCCTATTATTCCTATTTTCTTTGGGATACTCAAGGTCCACAAAAATGTGGCTATACCACCTTTTAGACCAATAGTAGCAGCCAGTAGTTCTAAAACGCATTCACTGGCAGTGTTTGTAGATTCATCTGAACAGCATATTTTGGGTAAAGTTCAACACCTTGTCAAGGACTCATGGGAATTTTTAGGACTTTTGAAGCATGATTTATGGAAGAAAGATTTGATTTTCTTGACAATAGATGTCACAGATCTCTTTACTGTTATACCTAAGGAAGAGAGTAGTGCCATTTTTGAGGAGATGTTGGTTAGACTGTAAGATCTTTCACATGAGCAAATAACCTTGGTATGTGAAATTATGAATTTAATTCTAGAAAATATTTTTTTCTGTTTTGAAGGGGAATCTTACCAACAAATTAAGGGCATTGCAATGGGGGCAGCATGTGCCCCTGTCTATGCCAACCTTGTATTGTTGGGTTGGGAGACCAGCTATATAGTACATAGCCCCTTTTGGCACAGAATCAGAAGTTAGTCAAGATTTTTGGATGACATCTTTATTCTGTGGGATGGACCAGTGGATGAAATAGAAGAATGTATCCAATATTTAAATTATACCACTGATTTCTTAAAATTTACTTTTAAGTTTGATAGTAGAAATATTAATTATACGGATAGTTTTATATTGCATGATGTACAAGGATTCATATCTACTATCTACTGTAAAGATACTTTTTGTAATGCATACCCGCATTTTAATAGTAACCACCCATTCTCACAAAAAAGAAGTATCATTAAAGGTCAAACTGTAAGAATAGCTCGAATGACATCACATTTTGAAGATGTCAAAACAAAGTTTGAGAAAATATCCCTCATGTTTCAGGAGAGAGGTTACCCCAAAGTACTGATTGATGGAGTACTACATGAAGTGTATAATAAATGGGGAACTGTGTATAAGCCATTACTGGGTGTAGGATTAAATACCGAGAGTAATAGGGTGTCTATACAGAATAAAAAGAGTTCATATGAAAAAGCTTGTGTATTACAGTATAACTATCTTTCCAATGATATTAAGAGGGCTATCTGTACTAACTGGAATATCTTTAGGACAAATCAGGATATTTTGAGTAAAGTCGGTGCAACACCAAGATTTGTAAACAGTACAGGAGTTAATTTTAAAAATTTGCTTGAACATCAGTCAGTCATCAGTTTTGGGTACAAGGCCAGGGTGCATGCAGCCAGTGTCCGTATATTAATAAGGAAAGAGAAGTTATCTTGAATAATAAATTGCACAGTCAAGTTATATTTCAGAAAGTTAATTGTTTCGCAGATAGGGTGGTATATCTAGCTATATGTGTAACATGTTTACATGTTTATGTGGGCAAAATGGAACGCCCTTGAAAAATAGGATTTATGAACACCTTAATGATATAAAGAATAAAAAGCTTAACAACGCATTATATAAACATTCACAGGTTTGCCATAATTTTGACAAGTTTATATTTGGTATACTGGATATTGTTAGGTTAGATCCTAGAGGGGGAATTGTAAAAGTAGATTAAGAAAGAAAGAAACTGAATGGCAGCGTTCCCCCCAGGTCATATTGACTCGATTTCTATTGCACCTATTTTATATGAAAGAGCAAATGACATATAATTATATGACATTTGGTATATTGAGTTACTTGTGTATATGTAATAAGTTTTAGATTATAATATGGGTTATACTTTAATTCATTAATGTTTTTATATTCTTTTACAAGTGAGGTTGCTTTAACAATTTGTGCTTCTAATTTTATAATTGGAGCATTAGTAATGTGATTGGCACATCATTAATTGCCTATAGTATTTAAAATGTTTTAGTTAGTTTATGTGTGTATTCTGATGAAGTCTCTTCATTCTGAGACAAAAGTGCTCAGTACTATGTGTGTTTTAATAAAGAGATACTCTTGGAGCTGTTGGTGTGGATTTCTAGGACCTATTGTGTTTTTGTTCTTTTGTTTCTTGTTTTAACATTTTTGCATATACTGAGATAGATTTATGTTTGGTGCATGCATAGCAGCATGGCGACGTGTATAATATTGATCATTTGGTGTCGACATTATGCATGTTAACAATAGTTTAAATATATATATATATATATATATATCTATATATATATATATATATATATATATATATATATATATAAATACATACATCATACACACACACACACACACACACACACACACACACACACACACACACACATATATATATATATATATATATATATATATATATATATATATATATATATATTCACCAGGCATTCTAAAATCAACAATAAGAAAATGTTTGAATTAATAAAATAAAACTAGGTTACATATTTAATTTTAGATAAAATCTATCTTATTTTATTATACAAAACAAATCATCTTAAAAAGTATACTCTGTGATATATATGATATAAGCTTAGGTATGTCTTGAACTGTCTATATAAGCAAATACTAAATGACAGATAGTACAGATTGATAAAATGACATTCACAAAACTACCTGAGGTATTAGCTAACAGCTGGTACCACAATCAATATGGAAGTAAACAGCTGAAAGCAAAAATTACCTTCCACATTAAAGGCTGTTAGATACACACCAGACAGATTAGCTTATATCCCTCTCAGGTACACATTTAGTTTCACTGAATAAATAAAACTTCAGATAATTACTGAATGCTGGAGAGTTTCATTTTGTAATGGACACAAGCGGAAAGCTCCAGGTTACGGGTGCACACTGTGCAGTTTACTTTGAAACTACTTCCTAATGAAAAAAGGATCATATCCAGTGCTAAGTTAGAGGCCCGTGAAGATTACAGGGGTCCTGCAACTGTCGTTTAGCTTTAGGTCACTTGCTAGACAGATAACAGCTCTTTGTAACTAGGCTGCATGTTAGAGTACAAAATAGATGCTTTGCTCTCTGTACAATGTGAAAGCGTCCTGCCTTACTTAAAAATGTCCAGTGATACTCTCCCTTAGAAGAGTAAGTGATAAACATACAGATGCTGTTTCATGGACATTGCAATAATGTCAAGTGGGTGCTCTAATGGAAGATGTGATAATTAGAATTGCATACTCAGAGGTCGGTGATATCTTGCCAGGTGCAAAAAAAAAAAAGAAAGAAAAGAAACAAAGTGAGGCATAAACTGAAGATTTTTAATGTTTACAGGGAAGGAACATTTGTTGCGCAATTAAGTATAGAATGTTCAAGTACCATATGCCTCTTGTCTTCCATCCTTACGTTGGTGTTCAAGACCATACAGATGCAAATTCACAGTGGATTTTTTTCAGGTTCTGTAGTTTTGTATGAATTAATGAGGTAATGACATTATATATAATACGGTTTACCAATAAGGGTTTGAGGAACAAGCCAACAGTCTAGTGGTCTCTGAGAAGCTTGACTGCCATTATGCCATGGTGGAATCTGTGGTCTCCCACATATTTTTGTGGAAACATTTTTAAATATTTCAGTCTTTCATATTGCTGTATGTATCTGGAAAGCTTATTCCAAAGATACAGGCTGACTGAGTAATAATGTATGTATCCTTTATTCTACTGTTTTTTTTCAGACCTTCAAGTTGAGGTGTAATATACGAGTATTAGCCTTCCCCACTATTAGCTTCAGGTAACGAACTTCTAGGAGTGCAGGCTGACTTACTGCCTGGACAGACTCCCAAGAAATCTTTAAACAACAGAGCATAGTGGCTCAGTGATTAAGATCTCTGTCTCTTAGCACCAGGGTTGAAGGGTTCAATCCAGACTTCTGGTCACTGTCTCTGTGGAGTTCAGATGTTCTTCCTTGTCTGTGTGGGTTTTCTTTGGGTAATATGGTTTCATTCCTCTTCCCCAAAACATGTTGGTATAATGGCTACTCTGCACCCCTGAAACATATTGTACTGAGCCTTGCCCATGTGTCCCAGGTCATAGCTAAAATGAGTGTAAGGCCTAGTTTACTCACTCAGGTAAATAAGCAAAAATAAAATACATTTAAACACTGAAAGATGCAGTGTAAACAATTAGTTGAACACAACTGTAAACATTTCTTTAGTGGCCATTATACACTCCTGCTTGGTTAAATGTGTAGTTGTGCTGTGCAGTGACTGCGCAGGAGTTTGTTGAAAACCAAAAAAAAATTAATTTTAAAAAATGGAAATGTGGGTGACATTTACCTTATTGTCAGCCGGCTATCCAGGAGCAAGTACCTTTGTGGCATGCTGACATCATTTAGTGGAGAGCTACACACACAGAAGCAGCAAGGATAGTCACTGCTTCTTGTATGTTTTTAATTTACCATAAACCACATTTTTACAAGGGACAGGGCAAATATTAGAGAAAATCCAGGACATGATGCACATTCAGGGACAGATGCTCGCTGCACTGTAGTACAAACACTTACACAGGACCTTGAGGTCAGACAAAAAGCAAAACTAACTTAAAAATAATATCCTGCTTATAATACAGACTGCTAGTTGTCTGTTTTTTAATATTTAACAAAAAAAACCCCACTGATTTCTGTGTGTCGCTTACATACTCTCCATTGTTGCAAATCAGCAACAAGGAAAGAAATGTCCTGTGGTAGGGCACAAAATAGTATTTCACTTTACATTACCACTGCTCATCACATGACCCAGAAGAAACTAGGATAGCCTGTTGAGATAGAGAGGGACAATGCAGCATATTTAAACACTGTTTTTTTTTGGTCTTAAACTGCTCATTTCCTAAGTTCAGTTACTTTATGGTAAGCAGAACAACTTGGGAATGAACTGTGGGGGAAACTTTGTGCCAGAAAAGGTAAGTGTTTCGATTGCCCTTGATCTTGAATAGATTACCCAGTTCAGGGACCAGCACTGTCAATTTTCTTCACTAGGGATCTTGGATCTAGTCCCAGCTGTGGAAGATGTTGAGTTAAAAGGTTGCAGAAGCAGGAACTGTAGTGTTCTGTATTATTGGATAGATCGGTGAGGTGTATAAAGGGATAATTACCTCATTAGAATGGCTAGCAGTTCCCCCTAAGAATCATATAGATCCCTTCAAACCTTCCTTACAATGGCTGCTATGTGCTGATCAAACCAGAAACCATTATCAATCCATGTGTTTAAGTCCTTGACAATCTGATTGGATTTTAGTGTCTGC
Source organism: Protopterus annectens (assembly GCF_019279795.1). NCBI lineage: Eukaryota > Metazoa > Chordata > Ceratodontiformes > Protopteridae > Protopterus > Protopterus annectens. The sequence goes on along the minus strand of NC_056738.1, from coordinate 524,657,571 downwards.
TCCCTTGGTATAGTATACAACAGGGGGTCTTTTTTACCATGGTAGACTAAACTGCATTCTATAGCTTTCAAGTTTTTAGCTCAAGAATCAGGAACAAAGTAACATAATGTAAAAGGATCAAAATTTCAGAGATAGTTTTCAAATGTTGCCCCTAGTCACTTAGAAAATTAATAGACCAGCAGGATTTACATTATCATAGGATCATAGGAAGTTACTAGATTATTGGCCCTGAGGCCTTTATAAGCCTAGCCAAGAGTTTAGCCCATGTTTAGACAAGACATCACCCAAAGCTTCTGTCCAGCAGGGACACAGGTGGAATCCCATTGGTGCATTTTCTGTTCCTCATCCAGTTATCCAGGTTGCACTTATAAAGGGATAATGAGGTACTCTGCTTGTCATTGAGAGGGAGTCTATTCCACAGATGGGGCAGTCTCTGGGACACAAATCTGTCCCGCCGAGAAGTCCTATTGATCACAGAGCAGGTTGAGGTTGCATGCAGGTTACTCGAGTGGAGCTTGACCTGCAGATATGCAGCAGTCCCATCAAGACAGGGACTGAGATTGATTTGTATGCCACACAGAGATCACCTCTGAGGAGTTTGTATGAAACTGAGTAGAGGGACAGGACTTTTAGCATATCTGTGTAGGGTAGATGTTTGAGGCTCTGGATTCTCCTGGTGAAGAACCTCTGTGGTCTCTCCAGCTGCTGCATGTGCTTTGTGAGGTACATGCTGAAGGAGGTGTTGTACTCAATAACTGGCCTTATAAGGGAGAAATACAGGGATTTTATGACCTCTTTGTCTCTGGATGAGATACCCTTACTTATGAGGTGGGCCATGTAGAAAGCTTTCCGTACAATGGAAGCAACATGGTGGTTAAAAGTCAGGTTGCTATCAACCTGGGTGCCCAAATCCCTCACAACTGATTGCGTGCTTAGGACATTATTATTAATGTGATAATATGCGAGGATGTCACTCTCCCCAAAGGGGATGATGATGCATTTTTTGGCATTCAGCTTGAGGCCATGTTTCTGGCACCAGTCATTTGTTTGGGTGAGGCCGTCTTGGAGGACGTCCACATCACTTGGGGAATTGATGACCGTACCCAGCTTGCAGTCATCTGCAAACTTGGTCAGCCATAGCCCACTGGTTTTTGACCTGCACCTCAGAGAAGTATATCCTGAATAACAGAAGCCCCAAGACTGATCCCTGGGGAACTCCGCTCATTACGGGTCTACTGCTTGAGGTGGGTTACCCTATTTTGACTAGGTGGATTCTATCAGTGAGCCAGTTTGCTAACCATCTGGTAACATATGGATTGATACCTAGTTGAGAGAGTTTATTTATTATGCCTGAGTGGGGAATAATGTTGAAGACTTTGGCCAGGTCAAGGTAGGTGGTGCGCACCGTCTTCCCCTCGTCCATGGCTTTGGTGACTATCTCAAAGAATTTGACCAGATTTAACAGACATGACCTCCCCTTGACAAAGCCAAACTGTGTGGGTTTGAGTGTTTGGAGGATGCCAATGTCCCTGTTAATGAGGTCCATGATAATCCATTCCACAGTCTTGCAAATCAGGCTAGTTAGACTGATGGGTCTATAATTTCCAGGATCGGTAGATGCCCCACCTTTGTGCAAAGGAATGACAGTGGCTGCCCTCCACTTGACTGGGACAAAGCCAGTACTTAGGCTTTGGTTGAATAGGGTGCCTAAGGGTGCTGCATGTTTCTGCCTGAGTTCATGTAGGATGCAACCTGGGATGTTATCAGGTCCCACAGAGGCTGTATTTTTTGCCTTTGAGAGGGCAGTGATGACCTGCTCCCTAGAGATAAGGGGGGGGGCAGGTACTGGGAATGTCCTGGTTTACTGATGCGGGGACAGAGGGGTGAAGTTTTCATTGAATCTGTCAGCCAGTAGCGTGGCTATATCTACAGCATTTGTGTATGTGGTGTCCTTGACCACCAGTACTGAACAGATGAACAGATCTGGGTGCTTTCTTTGAGATTGCGTACATTGTGAAGAAGGCCTTATGATTGTCTCTAATGGATCTGGCCAATCTGGACTCTAAGTTGGCTTTAGAGGATTTCACTAGTGCTCTTATTTGCTTGTTCAGGCTAAGGAGAGATTGCTTCCAATTGGGCACCTGCTCCTTCTTGGTCCTGGACAGCAATTTTTTTCCTTTTGTTTTATAGTTTATTTATTGCAGATGTCCACCAGACAGGTTTGCTCTTCCTTGCAGAGAATGATTTTGTTTTGTTGGGTATCTCTGATTCCATGCATCTATATAAATGCTCGATTCTATGCATCTATATAAGGTGCATCCATTAAACAATAGTAAGTCTGGAGGCTGGTTGCAGCATTGTGGCATAAAATAATAAATCCCTGACTACAACCCAGATGACCTGAGTTCACTTAGTGGCTCAGGTGCTGAGGTGCTTGAAGGACCTGGGCATAGAGTATAGGGACAAGCAAAAAGCCAGCTCATCCATCTTGGGGGGGGGGGCTGACTGCATGACCTGTCTCACTGCTGGCACCTATATGAGAGTCTGGGAATATCAGCAGCAGCTACTGGATCAGTGTGGCTACATTCTGCACATAAACCACAGAGGTATGTGCACATGCATGCAGCAACATACAATGGACCTCTTCAAAGCAGTAACAAGAGAATGTAGCTGCTGAAATCAGATAGAGAGGGCTTAAGCTTGGGAGGGGGTCCATCTGACTGGCATGACTGGCCTGCTTCCTCATACTTAAAAGGGGGGGGATAGGCTGTTAAGGTTCTTGTCTTAGCCAGGGAACGAAGGGGTACAAGGGCTCTTACTCTGTCCAGGGAATGAATGAATGGACCTCACTCTTACTGCATACTGAACTGATAAGGTGAATATAAGAGAGCCATCAGATAGATTATGCAGGGACACAAAAAAAAGAGAGGAGAAAACGGAGTCTGTAGCTCTAATGCTGAATATTAAATAATTCTTAGTGATCTGCCAGAAAATCACTTATTTATTTAAAAGTCAAAAATGAGGCAAAATTAGAGAGGTTATACAATAACAGAAACATCTCAGAGGTATCATTCCCTCCTATTTCAGCTGCATTGCTTACTTCATAAACTGCCTTGACATCTTTAATGTTTTTTAGATAGTTGTTTATGTACCTTACATAATTCATTGTATTTTACTGTGATGGGTAGTTGTCACTATGTCCTTCTCTTCCTACTATATATACATCTCTACCCTAGTTTTGCATTCTGCTAACCATTGGTCTCCATCCCTCTTCCATCACAGCATTTTACTCAAAGTATTATTTCACTGCCATCTGTTTCATTATATACTATATTAATGTAATAAAAATGCAGGACCTGTTGTCTACATTGTTATCTGACATTATACCTAGCACAATGATCAACAGCCAGATATATAGTGGCTTTGTACTTACTTAGATAAGGCGGTAACAGCACCAATCACAATTAAGATGCAAACTGTGAATGTACCACAGCACCAATCACAATTAAGATACAAACTGTGAATGTACCACAGCACCAATCACAATTAAGATGCAAACTGTGAATGTACCACTGTTCCAGTCACTGTCATTGAATGTGATCTGTTTAAGTACTCTTGTAGTAAAACCTTCACTGTAATTTATAAAGCTGTTTATATGGAAAATGGAAAAGTATATATTATTTGTTACTACTGTGTAAAACGTAGATCCGATGAAGCTCTGACAAGGGTGAAAGCACTCATCTCTTAGTTTAACTTAATAAACTGTGGTTTAAATAAGCAATTCCAGCCTGAATCTGGTTCTCTTATTTTTAATAAGGATGCAAAGGGATCTTTGACATGGATCTTACATCAGAAGTTGTGATGATGGTCTATTTTAGTAATTTGTCTACAAATATCAAGAGCAGTTGTTCCTGTGCAACTAGTTTTCACTTTTTGTTGATTTGTTCTTCTTTAAGGAAAGTGTGTACTGCCCTTAAAGCTGGAAAACTACATTTCTTTGGTACAAGGTTACATAGTCTAATTTTACATTTGTTCTGGTTATTCCCTGCCTAACCAGGTCAACTTCCAAATATGAGGATTGACTCATTGGCTTCATATGCAGGAACTAGAGGAATTTTCTTGCTCCTGGATTATTGATCTTGGTTAAAACCTAGACTTTAAACAGAACCCTTTTCCAGAATGAAGGTGATTCAACAAATCTTGATGAGGTAGATGGACCACACTCCTGCAGGTCCCAGAAATGACCAAGGTCTTTATGAGACTATTTTTGACTTGCTCCAAGCTCCGAGTTTCAAAGGAAATTTATATAATAGTAGCAAAAAAAAGGAACAGTTTGAAAGAAGTAAAGGACAGCAAGGACTGGTGACACATTTGGAAAAAAAAAGAACCTCAAATGGGGGAATAAACCCAAGCACAAATCTTGAAAATAAATTGGATCCCAGGGGACTTTGAATTAACAAAAGACCCATATGGAATAATGTGAATCCAGATTGCAACAACAAATGGTACAATATACTGGAAGAAACAGGAGTGAAACTAACTGAAACCATTACAGAGAACAACAAAAGGAAACAAGCAATACTTAAAACATTTATTATGGAACTGGAAATGAAACTTAGACATTCATTTCAAAATGTTCCCACATCAGAAAACTTAAACTCATACAAGAATGAGTGGACAAATTTGAGCAGAAAACCAAAACCAGGAAACATAGTAAGCTGGCAAGAGAGAGAAATGACTACAGTCACAAAAATCTAACATAAACAGAGAGAAAATCAATAGGCAATGAATGGCTTCTGCCTTGCCAACAGCCCTGGTACTCAATAGGATGCAGACTTTGGATACACAAAAAATAATCCTAGTAGGAGTGACACTGAGAAAAACTACCAGCCTTATCTGAGATACTCTTCCTCAGACACACAAACTCAGCACATGACCTTTACAATACACAGCAAGATTTTCCAGTGGTCAGAACACCCACACCAGACAAAACCACACAGAATCAAAAAATGATGAGAACATCACAAGTATATTTTCAGCAACAAACACCCAATCAGCAAGCAGAACAACAAAAGAAAGACTTACAGAAGAAGCCCCCCCCCAAGGACAAAATGTCAACCAGACAGGGCAACAACGGATTTCTGGCCTAAAACAGAAAAGGACAGCGCCCACCAGCCAGGACTGGACCAGAAGAATACAGACCAGACTTCCACAAGCACGCACAAGAGCAAAATCCGGAACCATTCCAGGACACCATTAACAGATGCAGAGATCAAAGTATTGGAAAAAGGGCTTACCTTTATGCCACATAACAGAAGCAGCCTTGTTTCTACTGTCATTGAACCTTAAGCTGTTTTGCAGAAAACTGAATCTTAAAATAATTTTTCATGAGAGAGAAAAGAGAAACAGACAACTGGGAGAAAGCAATGAGTTAGGAACAAAACAGTAGGCAATGAACAAGAAGAACAAATGGATGAAACATAGAACCTTTTGCCCTATACTTCACACTACTATCTGGGCATATGAAGAAAAATGTAAGGAAGACAGACATATAATTCTAGGAAAACCTTGAAAAAGGAAATGTTATAACCTCACACAAGAAGAAGAGTCAGCTGTAAAATCACTCAGTGAAGGCAAGACAAGAAGGATTATGAAAGAAGACAAGGGGGAGGTATCTTCACCACAGACACCGAGAAATGCAATCAACAAATTGAAGAGATGCTAAGGAATCAGAATTTCTGAAAAAGAGCGGATACTGAACAAGTCACAAAAGCTTACAAGGTCATTGACATCAAACTGCCTAAGTTTAATTCAGAGAGGGACTTTTTTTTTTAAACACCTTTTTGAATTATCACTTGTGACATAGGCATATTTACATTTATATAAAAGTAATCAAATCGTATTAAGTTAAAGTTAACAAACATTATGCTTCACATATATTGCTATATATCATATAACCTAAGCAACATTACTTAAATTATTAAATTCCTGCCCCTCTTTTTTAAACAAGAAACATCTTTATTAAACCATCATTTACGACATAAGCAATAATACATATATGTATAAATGAAAACAAACCACACCAACACAATCCTAGTTGCAAGAATTTTACATCAAAAACCATACTGACACAATCCCAGTTGCAAATGTTATATATCACTTATAATCTACCTAATAATTTTCAGTCAGACAGTATATAGCTCATTTAAGTTCAGCTTTCTTTTAAACCTCATTCCTCCCCTTTATGCATTGTTCCCACAATCACCATTTTTCCTATGTAGCCTGCCCCTACCTTTTTCTAAAGTTCTCAGTTCCAGTTGTTTTATCTCTGTTACTATATTCACTACTTCTAATATAGTTGGTTTAGATTCTGATTTCCATTTTCTAGTAATTGCTTTTTGGGCAGCCACCATAATTAGAGACAGCAAGGCCTTACCATCTCTAGACGATTCCGATTTTGTATCATAGCTCAGAAAAATCATCTCCCTTGTCACACCAATCTGCCCACCCAGCATCTCCGACAGTGCATTGTGCAGGGAATCCTTAAAGTTCACCAACTCACTGCACTCCCAGAAAATATGTTCCCAATTGATTACCTCTTTCTTCCATGTCACACCTGCAACATTTGCTATCTAATTCTCTGGAGTCTACTTAGGGTATAAAAATAGCTATGTAAATATTTTCCAAGCAAAAATCTTAAATCTTCTAGATTGTTGCATATTTGGGGGCCATACATATATTCTCCCATTGTTTCTTTGTGAACTGCTTGTCCAATCCCTCTTCCTAATCCTTTCTAACCTCCTCTGATTGATTTTTATAACTATCATGCAATATTTTATATGCTTTGCTAATTATTCCTTTTTTAATGGCAGCTTCTGTTCTAGATTCTACTAAAAACTCTACCAGTGCTGGTCTTTCCTTTAGGACCCCCCTATTTCTTTGTCTTTGCCTATACTCTGATATCAATCATCTTTCCCTCTCTAGTTATTTGCTCCCAATACCTTGGCTCCTTTGCCAGTTTTCTTCAATACACTTCAGCCCCCTCTTACCTATTATTTATATCCCTAATTGCAGTCATCCCTATCGGCAGAATCTCCTTTCCCCATTCCCTTGTTGGCTTATTTCTTAGAATACTTTCTGCTACTTTATGGATATAATATTCTGTATGATTATTGTTATTCTCCTTAAAGGCTTTCATCCAAAATCCCACTCTCTGCTTGTTTCTTGAGCCCCCCACCCCCCCATGTCAACATCATCTATTTCCACTCTGAATTATAGTTTTCTGCTTGTGCTGTGTATAGGAGCCTTAACTGTGTAGCTCTGAAATACCCCTTCAGATTGGGTAATCCCAATCCACCCTGTTCTGCTGGAAGAATCAGCTTATCCCACTTGACTCTTGCCATCTTCCCCTCCCAGATAAAGTCCTTCAGCTCTTTATTAATTGCTATCCACAACTTCTTCTCTGGTTGATAAAAGTATGCCTGACCTATGTATAAAACTAAAGGGACTAAAAACATTTTGATTGCTTCTATATTATTTGTTATACCATATAACAAAGCTTCCATTTTCTCAGTTTTTGCATTAACTTTTGTTTAGTCTCTTCCCACATATCCTTAGCTGCCACACCAAAATTACATTTAATCCATAGTCCTAAATACTTCATTTGTATCATGTCCTCATAAATAAGGATTTTGCTGACCCCATTCATGTGTGCATACATAATTTATTGCTATTGCCTTTGTTTTAGCTTCATTAATTTTGTATCCTGAAAAGATTTGAAACTGTCTCAAAATGTTCCACAACACTGTAATGTCACTTTCAGATTTTGTCAGATATAAAATAATATCATCTGCAAATAGCGCCAGCTTTTCTTTACTACCAAACCAATTATATCTTTGAATTTCTGAGTCCCTTATTTTCTTTGCCAATGGTTCTAAATATAATGCAAATAACAAAGGGGAAAGAGGACACCCCTGCCTGGTTCCTCTGCTCAAGCAGAAATTATCAGAAAGGACTCACCCACTTTAATTTTCACCTCCAATCCCTCATACATCCTCCTAAACAACCTTAAAATGCAAATGCTTCCATTACCTTGTTCATAAAGTCTCAGCATACTCTGTCAAATGCTTTCTCTGCATCAAAACTCACCAACACCAATGGTATTGTCTTACATTCTGCTTCCCTCTAGACCAGGGGTGGGCAAACTTTTTGATTCATGGGCCACATTGAGTTCTAACATTTGACAAAGGGGCCGGAACAGGAGTAGATAGATGGCATGCTTTGAAAACATCACCTCATTGGGGGAAAAATGCACATCTTGGGACATGGAGAAAACATGTGCTTTAATTTCCAATGAAAATGAAGAAAAGCATTACAATAAAATCTCTGATTTCGAAATGAGTCTTTAAACACTGAAAATCAAATAAATGACCATTTTATTTTAAAGCACTGAAAGTTCTGTTATCCTTCAGGATATCACCATCACTCTCCTCCTGACTGTCTTTTTTTTCAAAAATGGTAGGAGATGCAGATGTTCTTGTCCTGTTCCTTTTATTCAATTTGTTTCCCCGGTGCCAAAAGTCAACAACGACCAGTGCAAGGACGAAACAGTTGCAGCAAGTCAGTCTGTGAAGCGTTATATTTGATCTACACTGTTTATTTTAACAAAGACACACACATTTTAATGGGAGCAGTGTTGTTGGTCTCCTTTTAGCCAGCGCATCAAAGTCTGGAGTTAGTTTTGTTGTGGCGATTCTCAGGATGGATCTGAGGTGTAGGTCTGTTAACTTGGATCTGTGGCTGGCTTTGTTGATGTTCATGACGCTGAAGGTCTGTTCACACAAGCCAACATCATCTGCGCTTTTTCTTTAGATTTGGAAACGTGGCATCATTGAGTGAAGCATAGAAGTCATTTAGTTTCAGAGAGCTGAACTTCTCTTTTAAGGCAGGGTCGGACTGAAGGTCGATCAGTTCGAGCTGAAGCTCCTCTGGAGCTGTTTCAGGGTCTTGTGACAGAGGAAAGGCCACCAATTGAAGTGACTTGTCAATTTTGTCAGAATTCTCTGTGCAGTGCATCCAGTGACTCACTGTATTTCTTTACTTTTGCTCCGGCCTCTTTCAGCGTGGCTAGTCTAGGAAAATGAGTGAATGACTTATTCAAAATCTGCCTGGAGAATAAAGCCAGCTTGGATTTGAAGGCTTTCACGTTTGTGTACATGTCATGCACAAACTGCTCCTTCCCCTGCAGTTTCACATTGAGCTCATTCAAGTGTGAAAATAAGTCACACATCCAGCTCTTGTTGCTCAGCTCAGGAAATTCATCAGTCTTCCCCTGCCACTCCAAAAACATGCCAATCTCCTCTTTGAGCTCCCACACTCGTTGAAACACTTTGCCCAAACTCAACCAGCGGACACGGGAGTGATAAAGCAGGTCCTGGTGATCCGCATCAGTTTCCTCCAGGAACGCAATGAAATGACGGTGCTGAAGTCCCAGTGCACGTATGAAGTTGATGGGTTTCACCACAGGATTCACAACATGATTCAGCTGTAACACCGATTTACATAGAGATTCCTGGTGGATGATGCAGTGGAGGAAAATGACATCCTGGTCAGGGTTTTCATCTTTCACTTTATTCTGGATTTTCCTCAGCAGGCCAACATTTTTTCCTGTTAAATTCGGAGATCCATCTGTGGTGACGTTAACAAGCTTACTCCAGGGAAGCTTCATGTTTTCAATGGCAGCAGACACCCGTTCAAACAAGTCCTCTCCCCATGGTTGTCCTTTCAGAGACTCCATTGTCAAAAACTCCTCCGTTATTTCAAAAGTTTCATTGATTCCTCGGATAAAAATGAGGAGCTGAGCAGTGTCTTTGACATCGTTGCTTTCATCCAGTGCTAAAGAATAAAAAGTGAATGACTTTTGTTTAATCTGCTGGTGATATCTTCATCTATTAGTTCCACACGGCGAGTCACTGTCCGCCGTGATAAACTGATTTTCTCAAATTTGTCTTTGGTCTCCGGGCACAAAATATCTGCTGTCTCTACCATACATTCTTTTAAAAACTCGTCCTCAGACAGTGGTTTGCTGGCCTTTGCTATTTTGAATGAAAGCATAAAACTGGCCTTGGTACTTGACTCTTGAATGGCAGTTTGACGGTGAAAAAAACTTTGCTGAGCCTTCAAATTAGCTGCCACCTTCTCAGCAGCAGCTTCCTGTTCTTTTGTTGAGAGCTTGCTAGCATAATTAGCGTGCTTTGTGGCAAAGTTAATATTATACTCTTTAAAAACCGCCACAGTTTCTTGGCATATCAGGCAAACAGCAGATGATCGGTGTTCAGTGAAAAAATATTTAGTTGTCCACTCCTTATTGAACACTCGACATTCTCTGTCCACTTTCCTTTTCTTGGGTCCACTCATCTTCATAGAGGGGCGGTGGGTCAAAGGGTAAAGTGCAAACGTGGAGTAATAGGCCTACGCTTCACCTCAACAAAGCCAATATATCTAGAGTCGCCATCTAGTGAGGAAACATCAGAATTGCAGGAAATAAAACATTAACAAGGTTAATTTATTAAATTTTTTCAAGTTTGGCTGCATGCCCATGCCTGCTCTAGACCATCAATGTTCTGTTAATGTTGCAAATGTTTGCCTTCCCTCCACAAAGCCGCATTGATCCATATCTATCAATTTTGGCATTACTTTTGTTATTCTTTTAGTCATTATAGACATGAATGCTTTATAACCATGGCTTAGTATTGAAATGGGCCTGTATGAAGCTGGGTCCAATGGATCTTTACCCTCTTTAGATATTACAGCTACCACTGCTTTCTTTCAGGATATTGGTACTTCTCTGTCTCTTAAAATACTGTTATACATAACCTTCCAGATCTTTATCAGTTTTTCCTCTCCTAACTTCCAAACTGGACTTTTGGTTATACATCACCATTTTTATCTCATCTCCACCTATCTTAACTGTTAGTAATTGAGACTCATCTACCTCTAACCTCGGCATATTTAATTATTCCATAAACATTTCCATTTGTACCTTTTCTTGATTTCCATATTTCTCTGCTTTATATAGACTTTCATAGAATTTCTGAAATATTTCTAATAACTCTACAGGATCTCTTGTTACCTTCCTAGTTATATTCCCTAAGCTTGGTGACAGCCCTTTAATTCTGAGGGACTTTTTAACGATGATTTGTTCAGCTTTCTGACAGTCCCTCACCCTAGGATACTCCATTTATTCTTTTTTTTTTTTTTGTCACAGCTTTAGTGACCTGTCATCCTTTGCAAGTGACTTTTTGACTGGAAATGGATGTCTTTATAACAGATAGAAAGTATTAATTGAAGAACTGCTTGTACTTGTATGTGAGATCTTATGGGTAACACTTTGTGAAGACGTTTTAGCTGTAAATGCTAACAAGGCTTCAGTGGAGAGTTTGCCACAACCCAAGTGCATTTTTCAGGGAGTGATAATTACTCAGCAACAATAAGGCATACAGTCCAGCTTACCTCAAGCTGTTTTAATACATTTAAAATCGCTGTATACTTCATAAAAATCTAGGAGTATTATGTTGTCAGAGAGTATGAGACAGTTCCTACACTGCCTCAGGAATTTATCTGTAAGGGGAACTAAAAAGGTTCATAAACAGCGTATATCCCTCTAGATTATATGTCCCTACTAGTAGGATTAAATGTGGCTATGAGAAATTGAAGGGCTGCTATTAGTGAAATACATCAGAGTGTTTATTTGTTTGTGTCTTTCGGCTTTTCCCGGTTAGGGGTCGCCACAGCAGAACTCCGGTCCACTAATGATTGGTAGTGGATTTTTACATACAGGGTTACCAGCCCTGACGCACAGCCTTCAATGAAGGCATGTCCCATTCACGTATGCCTCCACACAGAAGACGCTCTAGCTGAGAATCGAATGGGACAACGTCTTGCTATGAGGCGACAACGCTACTGCAGCACCACCACCGCAGTTTAGTCTAAATCTCGGGAAGTTTATCTGAACTGCTTATCTTGATGAAATACCAAATCATTGTTCAGGCCCAAATATTAAAAATCTTTCAGCATCCAGTTATATTTTCAGTTTTAAATGTGAATACTTCTTAGATTTGCCTTCCCTAGTTTAATTACATTCCCTTTCTACTTTCAGGGTGAACACCATTCTTTTTAATATGAATTTCTATTCAGAAATTTTTCCAGAGGTATCATTGCTTTCCTAATGATGACTTTTGTCTGAAGTGGATCATAGTTTTAGGTACACCATATATGGCAGGTCTACTGCAAAAGCTCCACTACCTGCCTGTCTCTGCGCTGTTTGAATTGTGTGTCTTTTAATAACATGTTAATAAATAAAAATATGGAAATCATTCATGAATCTACACAAACATAAAAAAACTGTAATTCTTATACTGTATGCAGAAGCAGATCCACCGGGAGAAAGAACCGATTTATTCTGCACAAAATCATTAAACAGGACATGTATGGCAACAGCAGGTCCTAACCTACTGTTCCCAGTCAAGCTGTCTAGCTTCGTTCAAAGTGGCTGAACCTTAATTCTGGAGTCTTTTGACGTTTTCACAATGGCAGGCTTTGATGGCTAACCATCCAGAATTTTAGTATTGTTCAGCATCACTTCAATGCAATCCTAAAATTTATTCTTATGATAAAACTGTGTAAACTAATGATTTAGGAAAGAAAAAAAATATACAGGCTCATAGGTGTATAGGTGTCTACTAGGCCAATGACCACAAGGTCCTTTTTAAGCCTAGCCATGCATCCAAACCTCTGACAAGTTCTGATACCCTTGATAAGTGTAAGCATGGGCCTGGGAGATGAACCACTTACAGGTTACCTGTTTGCATCAGAGACATAGATGCCAAACCAGGGATGAATTTCCAGTTTCCCATCCAATTGTCCTAATTGCACTTGAATTGGATTAGGGAGGAACTCTGCTTCACATGGATGGGGAGCCTGTTCCATAGATGGGGTAGTCTCTGGGATACATACCTCCAGCAGGTCCTATTTATATGACAGGCAAGGTTTCAGTCTTTAGAACAGATAATTCTGGTACTGTTTGTTTTGTGGATATGCAGGAGGTCCTTCAGTTTGAGGTCTGACAATGCCCTGTATGCCAGGCGTAGATCTCACCTCAAAAGCCTGTAGGTGACAGAATACAGGGATAGGGCCTTGAGGTGGTCTGCATAGGACATATTACTTACGCCCTGTATTCTTTTAGTGAGGAACCTCTGTGATCGTTCCAGTTGCTGGATATGCTTGGTTAGGTAAATACCAAAGGGGGCATTGTACTCAATGATAGGTCTGATGAATACCGAATACAGCGGAACAATGACTTCCTTGGACTTAGATGCCATACCTTTGTTTATAAGTTGTGTAACATAGAATGATTTCCTCACCACTGTAGACATGTGATAATCAAAGATTAGATTACTATCTATGTGTGTCCCTAAGTCCCTGACTACTGGGACAACTCTAAGGGGTGTGTTGTCAATATGATATTTACCAGGGATGGATGACTTCCCAAAGGATACTATTATGCATTTCTTGGCATTTAGTTTTAGTCCATGACTCTGACACCAGTTATTTGTCTATGTCATCCCCTCCTGGAAAACCTTTGTGTCAGTGTGAGATTCAATGACAGCTCCAAATTTGCAATTATCTGCAAATTTAGTCAGCCAGAGACCAGTGACATTGCCCTTGACCTCTGAGAAGTAAATGCCAAAAAGGAGCAGTCTAAGGACCGATCCTGAGGGACTCTACTTGTGACTGGCCTCTTTGTAGAGGTGGACTCCCCAATTCTAACTTCCTGGGTCTTGTCTGTGAGCCAGTTGGGAATCCATCGGGTGACATACAGGTTTGTACCTAACCTCTTGAGTTTGCCAACAATGCCCGAGTGGGGTATTGTGTCAAATGCTTTGGCCAGGTCAAGGTAGGCAGTATGAACAAGTTTGCCCTCATCCATTGCTTTAGTGCCCTTCTCAAAGAAGTCCACCAGGTTGAGTAGGCATGATCTGCCCTTGAAACCAAACTGGGTTTGGTTTATTATTTTTAATATATATTTAACTGTTTTCTAAGGGAGCAAATTCAGAAGAAAAAGTATTCATAAACCAAATGTACTTATATACACAACAAGTATAAATAAATAATCAATACTATATACTCTATGCAAAGAATGTGACAGAAAATAGCTATGCAAGACACGGGCAACAAATCATTGCCCAGATATAAAACAAATAACAGTATTGCTACTGCTTTATCTGCAGTTTGGTTCGATTTCAAAATCCTTGCTTAGAAAAGGATGAAAAAAACCTTCTAATCTATAATTCTAAAATCCCTCTTGTGCTGAAAGCTTAGCATCAATATTTCCAAGCTGTGAACCAATATGAGTCTGTTGTATGCCATGAAACTTGAAATAAGACTGTATGTAGCTCAAGGGGTCTGTGTAGCTACAGCACACATTAAAAGGGCAGTAAGTTGCTTTGTATGTATTTACTAGCAAGACAGCACAATGCAATTTTAAAGACACCAGTTTTACTAGTTTAAAAGGCGGTGTGGAAGCATGTTATCAGAGAAATCATGTTACCTCTACTGCCATTAGTAAACAAATCTGGAACTGCTCTGTATTTTTGTCTAAAGAAAGCAGACAGTTTTCACATCCATTTACAATATACACAGTATTCTCAAGGAAGGTATCTTGCCAAACTACTCTTTAATATTTATTGTTAACTACATTTTAGGTATACTGTACCAGGCCATTTTTTGTCACACCTACAAGCTCAGATATTATTCCACAAATAAACTCAAACTGGAATCTGTCTTTGCATTTTGTCAGTTGGAGGATAAACATTTTAGCAGCAAAACCTTTCTGAGATGCGGTAATAAAATGGATATTTTCTTCTATGGGGTAGGGGTTCTATGGGTGGTCTAGAGAAATGGGCTAGATGCAGAAAAGTTTAAAGTCTCAGGTTATTTAAGAAAATGCGCATTAACTGTGGAGATGAAACAGAAGAAAGACTATGGGTAAAAAGAGTGAAACTTTAGCATAAGGGAATGACTTGGCAATGATCATTTTAGACAATCTATAATCTAAAAAAGACAGCCTGTGTGAAAAGGTAACAAAAATGGCCAGCATGCCACTTGCCCCACTGCCAGCAAAATGCCGAAGTGTGTCATGTTAAACAAATGGGAACCACAGCTTCATTTACAGTACTGTGTTCCTTTCCAAAACTCACACCTTAAAAATGCTGTGCAATTAGAAATGTCAGCAGTTTGAATGTTGAGATCCTAAATAACAACAGCTGGAGGTTTTGCTTGTTTTGCTGGTGTGCATGCTCAGATATTATCTATTTTTTCTATTACTTTGGGAGCAAAATGCATGGCCATCCTCAAGGGAAATTCGTATTTTCAGCATTTTCTGTTTAACCATTTAGTGTGTCTGTCTCTGATGCAGAGCCATTTCTGTATACATTACCAGAAATTGTACACATAAGAGTGAAACATATGAGGAAGAGGTAATTGAGGGTGCACAGGGTCTGCACTCCTTGTATGAGGAAGGTTATACCATCCTCAGAATAACTACTAAGCACCTTAAGAAAGTAGACAAGGTCATAGCAGATAGCATGTTCATGTAAAACGACTAAGTACTAAAGGCTAGAGAACAAGGCTGTCTGCTGATTGTCTTTGAATGAATAGAAGAAAGCATTTTTTTAATGGAAGATAAAATGATTCTAGTAGAAGCAGATGCACATAAATTTATAGATACTTGAGCTAGATAAATTGGCATTGTTTGAAATTTTTGTGATGAAAGGAGAGTGTCAGACAACAAAAGAAAATATATAGAGACAACAATGTTTGGTTCTATAGTTTGTGTCTTAGCTGGGGTGCCTTCTGTGTGATATCCTAAAAGGATTTTCGCCGGGAGCTTCAGTTTCCTCCTCCCACATACCAAAGACATGCCATAGGTGATCTAATGCTGTCTGTAGGTGTTCATTCCATGTGCGTGTGTGTGTGTGTGTGTGTGTGTGTGTGTGTGTGTGTGTGTGTGTGTGTGTGTGTGTGTGTGTGTGTGTGTGTGTGTGTGTGTGTGTGTGTGTGTGTGTGTGTCCTGCATCAGACTGTCATTCTATATGGGATTAGTTCCCTGGCTTCTATCCAGTAATTGATGGGGTAGACTTCAGCTTCTCTGCAACCGGAACTTGATAAAGTGGTAATCAGCAA
Organism: Protopterus annectens; assembly: GCF_019279795.1. NCBI lineage: Eukaryota > Metazoa > Chordata > Ceratodontiformes > Protopteridae > Protopterus > Protopterus annectens. The sequence continues at coordinate 524,641,329 of NC_056738.1, read as the reverse complement.
AGGAATAAAAAAACAGAATATTTGGGCTGAACTGGTCATTTTGCATATTATTTGATACATTATTAAACAGTTATCATCCTTTCAAATGGGCACTGAAAATGGACCAATAGCATGGCATAAATGACATCTGGTGAACTGAGATGAATCACTTCTGCCCTCACAACCTTTTGGCCTAATTCGTTTTGTTATGCTCCCGGACCCATGACAGGTATTGCTCTACCTCTCATCAGTCACCCTCCACCAGTGCAACCACGGTTCTGTCCCTAATCCTGTTGCCATTCTCTAGGACTCTCGCTCCTGTGGTGGAACACAGGAAGCCATCCATTAAGAAATGAGCTTGCTGCAAGATTTTATATTTTATCGATTTGTGTTCATAGGTGTTTACTAGGCTAACAAACACAAGGCCCTTTTTAAGACTAGCCATGCATCCCAAATCTCTTGACAAGTTCTGGTACCCTTGATAAGTGCAAGCAGGGGCTGGGGAGATGAAACATTTACAAGTAGGGGCCTGAGAGATTAACCATTTACATGCTCCCTATGTTCATTAGAGATGCAGGTGCCAAACCAGGGATGAATTTCCTGTTCCTTATCCAACTGTCCAAGTTACACTTGAAATGGGTTATGGAGGAACTCTGCTTCACATGGATGGGGAGCCTGTTCCAAAGAAGGGGTAGCCTCTGGGATACATGTCTGTCTGTCCAGCAGGTCCTATTTATACCAAAGGCATGGTTTAAGTCTGTAGAATGGGTAATTCTAATGCTGTTTGTTTTGCAGATATGCAGGAGGTCCATCAGAGTGGAGTCTGACAATGCCTTGCATGCCAGGCATAGATGTCTCCTCAACAGCCTGTAGGAGACAGAATACAAGATAGAACCTTGAGGAGGTCTGCATTGCATAGGACATGTTACTTACCCCCTGTATTCTTTTAGTGAGTGTAGATCATAGTATATAGTGTCTACTTTATCTTTACAAAGCATGTGAGGTTGTACGTGCATGTATATAACCCGCACACATGCATACCCCTAGTGCCGTTTTGAAGGAGCAGCCAGGAAGTGAGCATGCATGATCATAGCTACTAATTGTATAAAAGTTACTTAAGTTACAGTCAATAGTCAACAATAGTAATGTGTTTGTATGAAATAAAACTGCCTGAACAGAACCCACGACGACTCTTTATTCGTGTCTCAGACATGAAAGCTACAGTGAGGAACCTGTGTGAATATTCCAATTGTTGGATATGCTTGGTTAGGTACATACCAAAGGGGGCACTGTACTCAATGATAGGGCTAATGAATGTTGAATACCATGGAACAATGACTTCCTTGGATCTAAATCTCACACCTGTGTTTATAAGTTGCACAACATTGAATGATTTCCTCATAACTGTAGACATATGATGATCAAAGACTAGATTACTGTCTATGTGTATCCCCAAGTCCTGGACTACTGAGTCAACTCTTAGGGGTGTGTTGTCAATATGATAGTTACCAGGGGAGGATGACGTCCGGAAGGATACTATTATGTATTTGCTGGCATTTAGTTTTAGTCCATGGCTTTGACACCAGTTGTTTGTCTATGTCAGCCCTTCCTCCAGAACATTTGCATCGATGGGCGATTTAATGACACCTTCTAATTTGTAATCCTCTGCAAATTTAGTCAGCCATAGGCCTTTGACTTGGTCATGACTTCAGAAAAATAAATATCAAAAAGGAGTGGTCCCAGGACCAATCCCTGAGGGACTCCACTTATGACTGGCATCTTTGTAGAGATGGACTCCCCAGTTCTAACTTCCTGGGTCTTATCTGTGAGCCAGCTGTCTATTCATTGGTTGACATAAGGGTTTGTACCTAACCTCTTAGGTTTGTCAACAATACCCAAGTGGGGTATTTTGTCAAATGCCTTGGCCAGGTCAAGGTAGGCAGTGTGAACCATTTTGCCCTCATCCATTGCTTTGGTGACTTTCTCAAAGAAATCCACCAGGTTCTGTAGGTATTACCTGCCCTTGATGAAACTAAATTAGATTATGTCCAGTGTCTGGAGGTTCCCTATGTCATTACTGACCATGTCCATGATAATTCTTTCCATGGCTTTGTATATGAGACTAGTCAGACTTATGGGTCTGTAGTTTCCAGGGTCTATAGATGGCCTACCTTTGTGCAGAGGGATGACTGTTACTGTTCTCCATTCATAAGGCATGAAGCATGTTTGCAGGCTACAGTTAAATAGCAATTCCAGAGGGCCTGATAGGTTATGTTTCATGCTATTTAAAAGGCATCCTGGGATATTGTCTGGGCCCATTGATGCAGCACTTTTAGCCTTACAGAGAGAATTAAGGACCTCTTCCCTAGTGATAGCAGGGAAGTTATATTTGATGGTATTTCCTGAGGGAAGCTTCTGGGGAAGAGAGGGGTAAAGTTGGAGCGAATTTGTTGGCCAGTAGGTTTACTATATCTTCTGGCTCAGTATAGGTGGCTCCATTTACAATGAGCTCTGCACACAATTGTGTATTGCCTTTGAGACTGTGGACATAGCTAAAGAATGCCCTGTGATTGCCTTTGTTCTGCGTCACCAAATTTACCTCAAATTTAGCTTTGTAGACTTCATTTGTCCTGCGTTATTAGTTTAGTTTGATGAGAGTACATTTATCCTGCTAGGTGCTGCACCTCCTAATTTTGCCATGATTTTCTTCCTTCTGTTATACAGCCTTTTAATGTTGTGATTCCACCAGTGTGGTTTGTTTTCTGAGTTAATTCTGTGCTTCTTCCTGGTGGGTACAGCTTCCTCTATGCAGCTATTAACATGCTTGTGTGGAGTTTCCGTGAACAGTTCTACATAGACAGCAGTGTTCTCAGGGTTTATGGGGGCTTGCTAGGTTATCACTTAATAGTAGGAAGTTAGCCTTAGAGTAGTTCCTGAATATTCCAGGGGACCATTTTGTGATTTGACCTTACCAGGGAAGACAGTACAGTAGAAAGTGTGCAGCACTCTCCCATATTAGTGAAGACCCGATCCAGTATGGTTGCACCCCTGGTCGATGTATTGACAATCTGGTCCAGAGAGTTTGTGTTTACAAAATCCAGGAATTTTTGTGCCTGTACATTTGGTGTCATATATGATTCTCAGTTAACAGTGGGGTAATTAAAGTTTCCCTTGAATATGGTATTGGGTTTACTGTTGAGTGTTTCCAATAAGTTTAAATACATAGTATGGGTCTCCTGGGTCATAGAGGGGGATTTGAATGTTGAGAAGCTCAAGTGCATTGTCCTGTTTGACCAGCCTTGACAGATATTTATTCCAAGCATTGAGCAGTAAAACCTTCAGATTTTTTTGGTTTTGAATTGCTTTTATTGTCTAAAACAGACACTATCTGTGAGGATAATGTTTCTAGCTAATATTCAAAAGCTTAGAGGGGAGAGGTGCAGACCATCCCTGGCAAAACAGCATGGTCTGTTGACCATCTCCTTCCATGCTGACAAATATTGTACTCCTTTAGAATGACATCAGAAACTATGCCAATTATTAAACTTAGTCATCTTTTGTTTGAATTGAGGCATCATCCTTGGAGAAGGTACAATGCTGCTCAATGCCTGGCTCAAACCAGCCTGAGACACATACTCCAAGAGCTCCATGATGTCTCTCTTCATATAGTCTAGGGAGGTATATCTTAGGTCATTTACACCCACATGGAGTATGACTAGGTCATACTGGCACCTGTGGTTAATGACCTGTGCGCGTGCATAATATGGTGGATCCTGACCCGTGATAAGCAACTGACTGTGACTTTCTCCTTACTCAGCCAGATGAGAGCGACATCAGTGCGTCTCACAACAGAGTCTCCAATGACCAGAATGCTGGATTGCGTGGTGACTTGTTTTATGAGCTTAGCTATAAAGGCTCCATGAGATGTGGCTGTATGTGTTGATGTGGGTGTTGTTTTGAAAGAGTGTATTTAGGGCTGCTGTGGGTCATTGTTGAATACTTCATCTAGGAGGTATTTGGGTTTAGGAAGGTTACGTTCAAGTGCCTCAGTATGTGTGGGTCTATATATCTGCTTTGAATTGTGTGTACTACTGACAACCCTACTGACATTAGGAGTGCTTTTATGTGAGAGATTTGCCTTCAGTGATGTTGTGTAAATACATCTCTCGCATACCATTTGTGTTTCCTTGAGAATTAACTGGTTGTCAGTAAACAGGAGGCAATTTTTACATTGCCTCAGGATGCCTATATCCACCAAGCTGGTAAATGAGATACATATCCATGGCAACAGACCCTCTTTTAGACAGTTGGAGTGAGAATATAAAATAATGTCAGGAGTATTCAGTTTGCAACTCTGGGGACAGTATTTGTCACTGCAAACTATTTGTCATGTGTGCAACGAGGTATTGATGAAATTTCAATGGTGCTTTTACAGGAAAACATTAAATCAAGGTGTCTGTGTCTATACAGGGCACTGCCAAATACCTGATTATACCATGACCCTCCATTAATATTCCAAAACGTGCACGCTGATTGATCAGCGTGCAAGTTGTAAATCAACTTATACTAATGGAAAAAGGTCCGGGTGACCGGACTTTTTCCATTAGTATAAGTCTTTTTTTAAAACACTGTCTCGCTATGTTAAAGGAGTTTAACATAGCGAGGCAGGTTTAAAAAAAGCAACGGAGATCTCCGTTGCTTTTTTTAAAGCTGTCTCACTATGTTAAACTCCTTTAACATAGCGAGACAGTGTGCAAAAAGCAACGGAAATCTTGCTTTCTCCGTTGCTTTTTTTTTTAAACCTGTCTTGCTATGTTAAATGGGTTTAACATAGCAAGACAGCTTTAAAATAAGCAATGGAGATCTCCGTTGCTTATTTTAAAGCTGTCTTACTATGTTAAACCAATTTAACATAGCAAAACAGTTTGTAAAAAGCAACGGAGATCCGTTGCTTTTTACAAACTATTTCGCTATGTTAAATGAGTTTAACATAGTGAGACAGCTTTAAAAGAAGCAACGGAGATCTCCGTTGCTTATTTTAAAGCTGTCTCGCTATGTTAAACCCATTTAATATAGCAAATCAGTAAAAAGCAACTGAGATCTTGCTTTCTCCATTGCTTTTGCCCACAGCTCTGATGTACTGCGTAGGCATACACATGCACATTACATCAGAACTGCCGCAGAATACCAGACAGCTGTGGAAGGGCAGCAAGGAGGCATTATACAATGCCATTATTTAAGAAAAGTAAGTATTTTTTTTTCTTAAATAATGTCACTGTATAATAGCAATAACCCACTTCTGGGTGTGAGTAATGCTGGATTGACCCACGGTTGGCTTTGTTTGGCCACTTTGGCTTCGCCCATATGACCAAACCATGCCAACCGTAGGTAAATTCAGCATTACCCACACTCAGGCGTGGGTTATTGCTATATGATTTATGGATGAAGTATTTAGGCAGATATTCTGAAGTTAGAAGCAAATCCAGCAGTACTTACTGTAAGAAAAGAATTAGCTTGTCAAGAATGATGAAAAGACAGGAGTCACCAGAATGGCTACTGCCTGGCTATTACTAAGGTTGGTCTCACCACAGCTTCACTCTGTTGGGATATAATGCTCCTTTGCTTCTTCTCTCACCAGAAGCAAAACAGTAACACCAGTCACAAAATGAGAAGCAGGCCACAGCCTGTTTTGTGATCCACTGTCTTGTCTGAGATGATGCAAGGGCCTATAGGCTTGTTGTAGCCTTTTCCTGGTAGATGCCTTGAATATCAACCAGACCAGTCAGTAATGTCAAGCACAGATACTCACTGCCCAACCAAAAACAGTCAGGAATCAATGCACTGTGCTCCTTCTCTCACCAGGAGCAAAATATAAGCACAAATTCTATGCTGGCACCTTTGAAGCAGTTATTACACTTTGTGGTGATTTTCAATCTCCAGGAATTAATGTCTCTATGCTCCTTCTCTCACTAGGAGCAAAACAGAAGCATTAATCCCAAGATGACTACTGAGAGGCAGAATGTGGACTTATCAGTAATAGGTGGTATTAGAGTAGAAGTTGCAGATTTTAAAGGTAAGATGGAAAAATGGGTTAATACCCTAAGCACTACAGTGTGCACTAAGCAGTTAGATATGATAGAGGGGTAACTTAAGCTTTAGCTATCTAAGTGGAGAAACACTCATTTTTAATAGAGTAAGATAGACTGGAAAGGAGTGGAACTTTGTATTCTGGTTTTATGGAGTACAGTGGGATGGCCAATAAATTAATTTTAAATTTTAAATAGTTGAAGGGAGATGATTTCACAAAATGATAATTTTGTGCTTACTCACAATAGCAATGAAAGTGGAGAGGGAATGAGATATGTGGTCAAATTAACATTAGGGGCAGCCAACTAGAAAGACAGTTGAGTTTAAAAATACAACAGCGCCAGGGTGGTAGGGTGGGGAAATACTTAATTTCTGTGTGACTCACAAGAGACATAGCTGTCTCTTTCTTAGTTTAAATATGCAGTCAAAAGTAGAATGCAAGTAAAACACAGTGTAAAAAAATAAATCACAATATACAAAATAGAAGAAGGCAAAGCAATACTAAACAAGAAAGCCAAAACAAACTAAACTTTCTCTCACAGCAAGTTGTAGCAGAGTCTCAGAGTCTGGGTGAGCTTTTTTTCAGCAAAGCCCTCCAAGATGGCATACTGTGAAAGATGACATTTGTATGTAGGACTGAATTCACATAAGACAATGAGACTGACGTGTGCACTACATGTTTTGCAGGTGGGTCATACTCCTTGCTTTCTTGACAGGTCAGGGGCTATAGCCGAATGAACCTTCTCATCCTTCTTGAATGGAAGACCTGACTACTGGTTATTTCATCCCTCTCACTGCTGAAAAGCACTCCAGAAGTGAACTCTCCAAGTCATCATGAGCATCATAGTCAGGCACTATCTTAGGAGGCCAGCATTCTGCAACTATTATCCTGAGGCACGTCCCCAGTCTAAAACATCATAAATATCACAGGCTGTGTGCAGTGTTTGTTATCCATCAGAGTGATGTGAGAGCTTTCAAAAGGTTTTATTTAAAATAAAAAATCCGAAATCAACCACAAGCCTGGAAGCATATAACTTATTTGAAAAATAAATCCACAACCAATAATTCATACTCGTATACAGGATTTTAATTAAACTCCATAAAAACAACTAACATTACCATCAGTGTATTCGGTTAAGCACTTTTGTCATAGAGAAGTTCTCAGAACCATTGAATAAATTACATTGACACTCCAAACCAATAAAAATAGCAGAATAGCTTATATTTGTCACTATTTCATCAAGCTTCTGTGATTATTTGATGGTCTCACATCCGATTATACCTGAGATCTTTGGAATTCCTAAAACCCATTCGAAAATTAGGGACCCACCTCTTCATCCGATTGTATCGGCTAGAGAATCAATCATGGAACCATTAGCAAAATATGTAGATTGTAAGCTGAAATCTATTTTTAAACAATTCCCACATATCGTCAACTGGGACCTGCTTGACAAGTTACGTGGTGTTGAGGTTTCCAGTTTTGACACTTTGGCAACCTATTATGTTAAGAATGTATTTACGGCTATCCCCCATGAGGAGGGGATCTCATGGTTCAATGAAGTGGTAGAAGAATACTCTGGTCTGCCATCTACTGAAGTCTCCTTGGTTTCTGAATTCATGGATACAGTGCTAAACAACAACTTTATTTCCTTTTATGGCAATTATTATAAACAAATACGTGGTGTGGCCATGGGAGCAGCATGTGCCCCCACCAACATGAATGCTGCCCTGTTAAGATGGGAACTCAAAAACGTATTATACTTGGATTTGTTTAAACATTTCCCATGTTTTTTTTTCAGTAGCTGGATAATATATTTTTTTATCTGGACAGGTGACCAAAACGAAATTTGTACCTTTGTGGATCATGTGTCAGCTGAATTTTTGAAATTTACACTTCATATTGACAATGATGTTATACATTTTTTAGATATATCTATTGGCAAAAGAGAGGCTGGTTGTCTTGAAACTTATATTTGTTATAAGCCAACCTTTTGTAATTCTTTCCTGCATTTTCAAAGTCATCACCTTTCACCAAAAGAAAGGGATTTTAAAAAGTCATTTTATATATATTTCGACTCACTTCTAATGAGGTAAAATGCGTTGCTGAATTTGACAAGTTACAACCAATGTTTGCTGAAAGGGGCTATTCTAGCAATTTATTTCAGGAAACTAGAGCAGTTATTATGGCAGGAAAAGAGCATCTTTATGCCCCAATTATTAAGTAAGGTAACCAGATAAGTAATAGTAATTTGGAGTTCAACCAGTGTTCAACATCATGTGTTAATTACATCAACATGTTATTACATTATTCTGTTGATGTGGCAGATATCAGACAGATTTTTTTAAACAATTGGCATTTACTTCAGTGCGATGGTTCTTTGAAATGACACTTCAAGAGCACACCTAGATTTGCATTTAAAAATTCACCTAACATCAAGCGGATCCTGGAAAGGAATCCTGAAAAGAAAACTTTTGGCTTCTCAACTACAATAAAATGTGGTTGTTGTCCACAATGTGCATTTATTGATTTTGATGTTCAAGGAGATTTATTTGAAACAATTTCTAAATGGGCTGGACAAGATAGATTTTATTGTTATACTAGCAGAGTGGCCTTTCTTGCCCAATGTGCATCTTGTCCAGTCTACTATGCGGGCAAGCCTAATAACACCCTCAATAAAAGAGTGTATTAACACTTGTACGGTATTAGTAAACATGATAAAAAAAGTGCCTTGGCAAGACATTCAGATGTTTGCACCCATTTTGATAAGTTCTTATTCTGTGTTTTGGAAAAAAAAATTCAGTTAGATCAAATGGGTGATTAGAAAAAACATCTGCTTCACAGAGAGAGATGGTTTGGCAAATACGTTTGGATGCCACGAAGTATCCAGGATTAAATGGTGTGATCTCTATAAGTAGTGAGCTGAAATATAGAGCATCTACAGTATGTTTTTTCCTGAATAACATTGCCAAATTTTCATTGATTAATTTTTTAGCTTTCAAGATTGGCAAATGCACAAATTTTATTGTTTGTGATAGGGCTATTGTTTTGGGGGGGTATCTGCTATTTTTATTGGTTTGGAGAGTCAATGTAATTTATTCAGTGGTTCTGAGGACATCTCTATGATGAAAGTGCTTAACCGAATATACTGATTGTAATGTTAGTTGTATTTATGGAGTTTAATTAAAATCCTGTATACAAGTGTGGATTACTGGTCGTGGATTTATTTATTTGAAAATGTTTTATATGGTGACATCTTTTGGGAGGGTTTTGCAGACCCTTTTATTATTTGACCATAGTACAGATCATGTAATCTGCAACTTCAGGAACCAGAAGACCAATATCATATTTGATAAGACAGTTGCTTTCTTTGTGATATTTATAATGTGGCACAGGAAAGTTTTTGTTTTCTGCTGTTTTATTTATATTAGCTTCCATTTCATCCTCAGACTATCTCTACCACTTTTACCACTCACTTGATGCATGTGAATATGTGGTTGGCTTCACTCCAGTCAAAACTGGTGAAATACATATCATCCTAGCAAGTCAGTAGGAAGTGACACGATGGCTGCCTTAGCAACCATGAAGCTCACCCATGTTGAATCAGCAGTCTCCTGATGTCACTTACATCAAAGACATTATTTTCCAATCCTTTGTACAATAGCTGGCTCAAATAATTGACACAAATGTTCCATCTTGTCCTTGTGGTATCTTTCCTCACTGTTTCACCTGATTTAAATCTTCCATTCTGTTAACAGTACTGGAGATGTTATAGTCAACCATGTAAAGAGACACTTTGTGAAGTTTACAGGAGTTCTGCTTTAAACTGTGATACTGTCCATGCAAATGCAGTTTTCCATATTAATATCATAACTAATACAATTTCAGTGCCACAAATGTTTAACTTTTGGTTTTTTTTTCCACTGGTTAGCATTTTTGACACATAGCCTTTGCAAATGGGCCACAATTGTTCAAAAGAAATTGATGTAATATTTTGCATTAGTGAGCCAGAATCAGAACCAAAGGCAAGAAGTATATGCAGTGGGCACAGGATAAGTCCACCATATTGTCATATCTTCACCTTCAGCATTGCATTTTCATAATCATCATTATCATTAGAATCATTGTCATCTTCATCATCAATATCATCATCATATTCATCTTCATTTTCATCATCATTTCTTTACTTATTTGTTATTTGTTAACTAGGTTAAGTGAACTGGTCTGCCTACCCTTTTCAGCCATGACCCACACTCAGAGAGCAAAATAATAGTTTTCTTGTAAAAGTGCAGTGCAAACATTAAAATCAGGAAGCACATAAGTAGTACATACTTGCTGTACAATTAAAGAACAGGCATCAATATCAGAAAATAGAGAAAGCATAGAAAGCATATATGATAGCCAATTCTTGACATATTTACAACAGCAAGTGCAGAGAAAAGCACCAGTGTGGAAGCAACAGTCACAGTTCAAAATATCTACAGGTAAAATAGGCAGCCAACAGCAGGCAGCAGGTAAAATAAATCCAAGTATGGAAACACAGCAGTCACAATTTAAAATATCCAAAGGTAAAGTAGGCAGCAAACAACAAGCAGCAGGTAAAATAAATCCAAGTATGGAAACACAGCAGTCACAATTTAAAATATCCAAAGGTGAAGCAGGCAGCAAACAACAGGTAGCAGGTAAAATAAATCCAAGTTTAATGCATATACAAACTGCTAAGCACTTTCACTATGGAATCATAACTTCTTCAGACCCTAATGAAACAGGGTCTATATTGGATGATCGAACTTTCAAAAGTTCAATTGTCATATGGTCGACACCATATGATCGAATTTTTGAACGTTTGAACGTTTTAACGGAGATCTCTGTACAGCATAGAATAAGAAGATTTTCCTTTTCTGCACTCTAGTGCAATCTCAGAGTTGCTGAATTTAAAGAGCGGGGGGTATGGGGTGCAGAGGGGCTTGCCCCGCTGCTTAAAATGTTCAGGTAGGTTATTTCTGTAGTTTATTATTTTTTTTATTAGATTTTTGAACTTTTAAAAGATGGGTCATATGGTGTCGATCATATGACAGTCAAACGTTTGAAAGTTTGATTATCTAATATAGACCCATGAAACATCTTTACTAAACATTTATATAACACTGTCATAGTACACAGACCAATCAAAAGCTAAAACTAATAAAACGTTTAAATAGTTAAAGCTGAACTCACTAAAAAAGTGAACCCAGCAAAAGGAAACAGACATTACTTTTTCCTCTTAATTCTTGCTTTTAAAACAGATTTCAAAGGTATAAATTCATTTAAACCTAACCCCATATGCAAATGTAATTTGGCTATCCATCTTGCTTCACATCTTTCTGTTTCATTTTTAATATTACCCAACCAAGCATTCTGATATATAACATCTAACAAAGTAAAAGAAAACCTTCCATCTGAACATGTTTAGCTAAGGCATTGACCGTGTTACCTTTATTTATATACTATATATGGTTCCTAATACGTTCATGAAACTGATGGTTGGCTTTGCCAACATAAAATGAGCTGCATTGCTCATAGTTGGCTAAATAAATGATGTTCATGGCGTCACAGTTAGCCATAACATTTAAAAATATTTCTTCCCTGTCTGTGGATGAACAAACTCATTACCCTCTCTAACATACTGACAAAAATTACAAGTGCCACACTTTTTGGTACCCTCTCCCCATTGTCCATAACCCAACTTATCTGGGCAACACAACAACCTCTTTGAATTCACCATACTCCTGTAGTAAAACTTAGGAGATGTGCCAACTAATGCTTCAACAGATGAATCAGAGGTTAAAATATGCCATTTATTTTTAATTACATCAGTGACCTTATTTATGTCACTGGAAAACGTTACAGGGCCTCAAAGTATTGTGCCTTCTAACTTGTCTATGTGGGTACAGGGTGGGAGTCGTAAAATAGGGTCTCCCAACACCCTTTCTAAGCTGAAGGGCACCACATATACCCATATCTATCTCAGTCCCCTAATACCCCCAGCTTCAAAATCATCACTATAAATTCCTCAAAATCTTGGTCTTTAACATGTAGCCTAGAGGCCCTTAACATTTGTCTCTTCACCACATTCTCAAACATATGGTTAGAATGCATACCGCTACGATGGACAAAACTCGGTTTGTAACAATCCTTCCTATAAAGGCTTGTAATAAGTCTATTACTACCAGGCTCCCTCTCCACCATAACATCCAAATAGTATGGGACTTGGTGGCAGTGAACCACAAAAAGTCTGTAGTGGAATGAAGATAGCAAATGAATTCATCTAATTCCACTATGGTGCCAGTCCCACCATCTCGAACTCACTAGAAACTTGCATTCCCATACGGCCATAGCAGCACTGATGTAGCTATTGGCACAAGGTGCGCCCATAGCTACTCCATGCCTCTGATGGTAATATCTATTGTCGAATGTGAAAATATTATTCTCTAAAACCATCTCAAGGAGAAATACAATGAAATCAAACTGCTTAGTATTCAAATCGCTTCTCATTTCAATAAAATTCTTAACCATTAAAATACCTTTCTGGTTAGGTATCACTGTGAACAGTGATACAACATCAAGTGTTACCAAAAAGTTACTAGATGGAAACACATCATCTTTGCTAAACTGATACAAATCAAAAAGAACTTGCTGTGTGTCTTTTAACACAGACGTGTCCAACATCTGTCTCAACTTTTTCTGTAGATAAATGGACATAGGTTCAGTGAGCCCCCCCCCCCAGCAAATATAGGTCTAAATGGAGGATGGCTCATGTTTTTATGAATCTTGGGTAAACACTGAAATAATGGAACAAGAGGTAAATCAGCTTTTAGGTACCTGTATAAAGCGTCAGGAATAGCTCCTTCTAACTTGGCATTATGGGGCAAACCATGAACACTGCTAATAAAACCATATAACTCAACCTCACATAACATAGCATTCAAGCTATTATAATAAAATTCATAGTTCATAACAACCACCATGCCCCCCTTATCAGCAGATTTTATCACAATGCTTTGTTCATTCATAAGGAAGCGTAAAACATGCCACTCTTCAGATGACAAATTAACATACCTGTGATAAGTTTTACCTTTCAGTAACACATTATAAATATCAGATTCACACATTCTCAAAAACACTTCTAAAGTAGAATTATTGACAGCGACAAATGTACTAGGTTCATGAAATAAAACATTCTTGTCAAAACCAGTCTCTCTAAACTGTAACTTCAACATAATATTTTGTGCAGTTTCAAATCAAAAATAACATCCGCCACATCAAAACCTTGTGATGGAATGAAAGCTAAACCTTAACTCCAAATGGACACTTCTGCCTCAGGCAGTACCTTTGTAGATATATTGTGTATCAGCGTTTATCTTATCCTATTCTATTTTGCTTTTACTTAACTATAACTGCACTTATTTATTAACTTATTGCCTGATTGCTTGATTGAGTGACTGGTTGATTGCACTGCATTTATGTTTTGAAATTTGCTTCAGACTTTAAAAAACGCCTACTCAGAGCAATCTGTTTGGCCAAACTGCATCATCAGAAGGTGAAGTCACATGACATGGATCCAGGAAGTAAATGGACAAGTGCTCAGTGTACAGTAAATACAAACACAATTTTACTACACTTAAACATATTTCCACTGAAGTAACTAAAGTAAAACTATGTATTTTAGAATCAGAAAGCCCATTCACATGACAAGAGCATAAATACAGTAAAAAGGAAAGAGATGACAAAGTTGTGGACAATCTTTAAGAATAGCTCATATGCAAATTAGGGGAATCTATACACTCATTCATTAAGTTCTTTTTCCATTGTTTAAACCATTACTCCTGGTGAGTATCATAGTAGTAGCAAGCTAATCAGGGCAGACCAGACTCTTCTGTTTTTCTAAACAGTCTCAAGCTCATCCTGTGGATTGCCTTTCTCATGCAAGCTGAAACATATTATGCCGTCAATATGTCTTAGATCTGCTCTGGAGTGTCCTCTCAGTTGCCTGTACATGGTACACCTACTGCATGAGGCACACAGGGGGCATCCTCAGTAGGTATCCAAGCCACCTCAACTGACTCCTTTCAACCAAAAATGTCAATGGTTCTACTCTAACATATGTAATGCCAAGCTCCTAACTCTGTCATGGAGACTGATTCCAGCAATTCTGTGAAAGAACTTCATTTCCACCTCTTTTATCTGAAAGTTCATCTGTTCAGTCACTACACACAGTGTTTGACCATAGGTGAAGATCGGGACACAGATTGACCAATAGACTGCCAGCTTTGTACATTGTCCTTGGTTTTACCTCACCATCATATACCTGTAGTACTGCCACTAATGCACCAGTCTGTTGGGCATGTTTCTAATCCCCTCAACCTTCTTTTTTTGGCAACATTCTATGATACTTAATCTCTGCCACCTTTTATAAATGCTCTCTTACCCCACTTAGAAGGAAAAGGTCACAGTTTTTTATATAGATTCATAGGTTCATAGATTAGTACTAAGCTAACCGCTCTTGTGAGCCATTTTAAGCCTAGCCAATTATCCCTTGTGAGACTCAAACTTGCACCTTGTGTTTGTAAGGCAAACACCTTAACCATTAGGCCACCCTCCCAACATAACCTCTCACATGGAAAAGCAGATTTTCATTCTATCTACTTCACACTCAGCAGCATACTACTCCAATTTACAATAAAGACCAAAGTCACCTGATGCAAAGAGGCTTCTTCATCTGCAAACAAGAAAGGTACACCCCTTATGGTCCCAAACTGGATATACTCCAAATATCAACTCTGTCTTGATATTTTGTTTATGAAAATTATTAACAGGAGAGATACAAGACCCATGCTTGTTAAAGATTTGCACCCACCCATCTTGAATACATTCAAAGTAATGCTTAAGTGTGGACACAACTTTCACTAAGCAAATATAGGGAACAAATGACATGTAACGGTAGCTGTGGGATCTTACACTGTTCTATCACCTCTCATAAGATATGCTGGAGTATAAAGTGATATGATTTTTCCAAGTCCACAAAACTCATCTAGACAGCAGTAGTAGTAAATTATTATGACCTTCCAAGTTAGGCTAAGGACAAACAATTAATATATTGTGCCATGGTCAGGATGGAATTGACACTGCAATTGTGCCATGGTCAGGATGGAATTGACACTGCATCTGTTTTACCTATGTAGGTAAAACTAATCACCGTCTAAGGGAACCCATCAGGGATCACACTTATTGCACTAGGAAAGGTCTTGACTACATTGCTTTGGCGAAGCATACCTTGCAAGCAGGAGCTGACCATGTTTTTCTTTTTCAAGTTCTGCATGTTTTGGTTGAGAGTGACTTGGGGCACATCGGAGGTATGGATTAAATGATTCTGTTCCCATGAGACCTGTTTTGAAATCTAGCAAGTTGAATTGATATGCCCTACAATGCAACATAATACTGAGTGCTGTTGCCTTAATTTTTAAGTGAGCAGGAATTTTTTTAACAAGGGAGTGTTTTGGAGGGAGTTTTGTCTAGTATGATTGGATAATTGCATTTATTGCTTTTAGCTTGATTGTATATATGAGGATTCAGTGCTGTGTTTTTTGTCTGAAGAAGCAATGCTGTTCATTGCGAAAGTGCTCACATTCAATAAATAACTTTATACTGTTTTTTGGAGCTTTTGTTGCTATGTGCCTGCCTTGGTGTTACACAGATTTTTTGGTTCTTGTTTATTCCGAAGTTCTCTGTGGACTTTATCACTGGTTGGGGACAGTTTTGTTTGTATTGCTTGGGCTATCGTAACCAGTGAGCATGGCAGAAGGTATTGTGACTGGAGAAGAAGGAGATACTCATGGAATGCAGAACAGCAGCAAAATCCCTTACTCTCAGGTGAGTTACTGGCTGTTACCAATGAGCAGGATTTGTTTAGAACAACTGACTATAAGGTTCGTGAACTGATAAGAGATTGAAAATGACTTGTACACGTTTATGAGATTGCAGTGTCAGTGTGGTCACCTTGAGGCATGTATGAATATGAATGTTGTGCCCAGGGGCCTTAGGGTCCTAAATATGCCAACTTATGGGGATAAGTATCTTGCTCTACTGGCACAGTGGCAGAAAATTAATTTGGAAACTAACCGAGCTTATTTAAAGCTTATAATTGATTTTTTTTCCCTGCCTGTAGAGATGGAGTTGAATGATAAAATCATTCAACAACAAAAAGATCTAGTGACTATTATTGGTGATGCACCCATTGATTTGTTTCTGAATGAATTGATTGAGAAGGTGCTTGGCTATGAGGAGAGGTTGCGGCAGCAGAAATGGAGGAAACTTGTCAAAGATGTGAATGATTTCACCAACAACCATGTCTTTACTTGGCTGAGAGCCTGGGAACAGCAGGAGAGAGAACGAGATGATAAAGGTTTGGAATCTACTGCTACAGCCAATCAGCGGATACCAGTGGAGGTGGTGTCACCCACACCTGTTGTTTCAGCATATTCTACACAGGTAGCAGAATTTCCTCCCATGGTGGATCTGGGTCAGTCAGCTCCAGTCGATCCCATAGTGAGGCAGAAGATTATTATTGCATGGTCTCCCAAAGGTCCATAAAGACCCAGTACATCCTACTTTCAGGCTTATTGTTGCAGGAGGTGGGTGGCTGACCAAGCCCATTTCAATATACTTGGATAAACAGTCAAGAGTAGTGTTGAATGAGTGTTTCACTGTTTTGAGAGATACTGAACACTTTTTATGAGATTTGTACAGTGCGACTTCTGGGCCAGGGAGTGAGACAATAGACATCTTGGTCACTCTGGACATGGTATCATTATTCACGTGTATACCCAATCAAGAAGGTGTAAGTATGATCAAAAATTGCTTAACCAGATATGGCAAATTAGAGGCCCAACAGGTAGATTTAATTTGTCTGTTGTTGGAATTAGTTTTGGAGCATAATATCTTTCTTTTCAATAACACCTGTTATTGGCAGATGGCAGGTGTGGCAATGGGCATGAGTTGTGCCAACTCATATGCAAACCTGGTGATGGCAAAGTGGGAATATCAACATATACTGAGTGTGCATGTACCTGATCCCCATGTGTATTTTTATCTCACATTTCGATGATCTTTTTGTGGGGTGGAAAGGAAATGAGGAGGCCCTTCTGAGATTTTTTCAATACTTGAATAGTAGCAGTGACTTTTTGAAATTTATCATGAAGTGCTCTACTGAGAAAATTGATTTCTTGGATGGAGAGGTAGTGAGAGGTGTTTCTGGTGATTTTTCCATGAGGATGCACTGGAAGGACTGTTACCGCCTGGCGTATTTGCACAGGGGTAGCATGCATCCCCAACACATTTTCACTAATATAATCAAGGGGCAAGCAATGAGAGTTTCAAGCTTATCCTGTGAGGAACAAGACTTTATTAATGGCCTGGACAATTTGAAGCATGAGTTTATGGGGAGGGAGTACCCTCAGATGGAGGTAGATCATGCCTATCAGAAAATTTTTCAGTAGAGGGACGGTAGAGCAAGGCCATATTTATCTAATGACACAAGGACTAGGATGGACAGGTCAAGGTATAGTAATGAGATCCCAGTCATTCTGCCATACACCAGGGGTGTGAATAAAGTAAGGGAAGTGATATGCAGTAATTGGCACATCTTATGTGTGGATGAAAAGGCAGCTGTGTTAGTTGGTTTACAACCCAGATTTGTGTATAAGAATAAGAGAATGTTGGAACAATGATTATGTTACCCTAGTATGCATACCGTGGACACTGAGGGGTTAACAGGCACTAGGAAATGTAATTCATGTGCCTTTTGTGATTTCATTAATGAGTCCCGATTATTTAGGCATCCAGGGACTGTTTTTGTGTGGCAGCTGAGGGTAGCAGCTGACTGCAGTACTAAGAATGTCATATATGTAGTGTACTGTAAGGTCTGTTTTAAATTCTATGTAGGTAAAACTAATTGCCATCTAAGGGAACCTATCAGGGATCACACTTATTGCACTAGGAAAGGTCTTGACTACAGTGCTTTGGCGAAACATACCTTGCAAGCAGGAGATGTTTTTCTTTTTCAAGTTCTGCATGCTTTGGTTGAGAGTGATTGAATGGAGGATTTTGTTAACAGGACAGAAAGTGTCGAGTTGCAGTGGATACTGAGACTTGGGGCACATCGGGGTATGGATTAAATTATTCTGTTCCCATAAGACCTGTTTTGAAATCTAGCAAGTTGAAGTGATATGCCCTACAATGCACCATAATACTGAGTGTTATTGCCTTAATTTTTAAGTGAGCAGGAAAAATTTTAACAAGGAAGTGTTTTGGAGGGAGTTTTGTCAAGTAAGATTGGATAATTTCTTTTATTGCTTTTAGCTTGACTGTATATATGAGGATTCAGTGCTGTGTTTTTTGTCTGATGAAGCAATGCTGTTCATTGTGAAAGCACTCACGTTCAGTAAATAACTTTATACTGTTTTAGGAGCTTTTACTACTGTGTGCCTGTCTTGCTGTTACACAGATTTTTTAATTCTTGTTTTTTATGACATTCTCCATGGACTTTTTTTTCACTGGTTGGGGACAGTTTTGTTTGTCTTTTACTACATCATTTAACTCTTTCAAAGTTATCTTTTGTTCCAAACTTTCATTATCTTCTTTAACTAATTTATTAACTTCATAGTTTTCATTTCTAATTGTTTCTTTCTTCATAAATGATAGTTTTAAATATTCTTTAATAATTCCACAAATACTTTCTTGTGTTGTTACTTTCTTTCCTTCTTTATTGTTTAACTCCCTTATTTTCTCTCAGCTTACTTAAATAGGGTGCTGCTACTCCTTTTTTCCTTGTAAGCAACATTTTTGTTTATATAATCCTTACTTGATTAATTTCATATAATTATTTCTCTTTTTCATAGAAAGCTCTTTCTTTATTTATCAATTCTCTAAACATAACTTGGCTTAGTGTTTTATATTTTTCTTTTTTTCTTTTATTCTTAATAGATTCTAAGAAACACTTCTTATATTTTTCCTTAAAATGTATCCACCAACTTGTCCAATTTTCATAGAAATTCTTACATTTATATGATCTTTCCATAACTTAACACTTTCTTTTCTATCTTCTTGCTTTAATTCTTTTTAATTTATTCTTTAATCCATTTTGCTATTTTTATATACTCTTCTTTTTCATTTATTTTATCCATATTGCTATATGATCTGAAAATCCTCTATGTTTTATTCCATTCTGTATTATTTTTAGACTACCTGATATCAAAAAATAATCAGTTCAGTTTTTATTTCACTTCTTCTATAAGTCCAATGTATATTGTCCCATATCCCATATATATATATATATATATATATATATATATATATATATATATATATAGTTTACCACAATTCATTATTTCATTTATTACTTTAACATCACTACTGTTTCTCTTATCTGTTTTGTTGCAATTAAAATTTCCTGCTATTATTATATCCATGTTAACACAGTTGTAATTCAAAATCCTTTTAAACAATGTTTCTCTTTCTTTCCTTGTAACATATGCATATATAGCAATAGTTCTATAGACATTTTTATTCCACCTTACATCTAATACTGTAATACTTCCTAAATCAATAATGGTAACATCTAATATCTTTTTTTTGTTTGTTTTCTTTTTGTTTTTTGACACAATATACATATCCCAGAACAAGTATCTGTTCCCATTTGTCCAAATGATAGGCCCATCCCATGGTTTTTCAGTTTGCTTCCTTTCTTCTTCTGTTAATAATCTAATATCCTCTAATACAATAGAGCATTTACTAGCATACACCATTCTAAGATTCCTATTCTTCTCTTAACATTTTTCATACTATTAACATTTAAAGCTAAGATCTTTGTCCTCTAAACAGAGATAAATATGTTATGTTTCTCATCCTTTACCTTTTTGTTTACTTTTGTAACAATACAGTTAAACTGTCTTTTCCTTTATTTCACTCTTTTTTCCTATGGAACTTTTCTTTCTACTTACGGTTTGTCAATTCACATATTCTTCTTTGCTTGTATCCACAGACCCCTCTTCTTCTTCTTTTTCTCCTTCTCTTATATTTATTTCTATATTTTCTCAATCTGTCCTTCTTGTTCTTTCCCTTTATTTTTATCATGCTGAACATTTTACAGCTTCTTCTTCTATACTAAGCATAATATACACATTTCTTCACACTCTAAACATGCATGTCGAGTGTTACCACATTTCTTGCATCTTAAGTCACATTTTTTGTATCATGACCAGTTTGGCAATATATGAAACATTTTTTTATCATACTCACTAATTAAATGAACAGCTTTTCCACAGAAAAAACAGGTTTTAGACTGCCTCCTATATTTAAAAAAACTCTGTTACCATTAACATTAATTACACTGGGAATATTTATCACATTATCATTTTCCATCTTTAATATACCCCCACATTCCCATCCTCCAGTCCATAAACCCCTTTCATCATAAATGTTCTTAATGTCCATGACCTCTTTACAAAAACAGAGTAAATGCACTTTTAATTCTTTGGCTTCAACTTCAATTGTGAATTGAACTGTAACTCTTCTTTTTTTGGCTCTCTATAGAAGGGTTGTCCATAATACCTGGCCATGGATTGTCAATTTTTGTTCATATTTTACTATAAAATGTTCCATGGCCTGCCCAGTTTCAAATATTATGTTACAAAATGTCTCTTTATTGATAAGAATAAATGTTCTTACCTCTTTTGCAGTTATGCCCATTGGTACAATCACCTAGTCCCATACTTCATACCTGTCTAATGCTTTTTCTTTTTTATTGCTTATTTGTACTATAAACTTTTTCTTTATCTCCTTTACCTCCTCATCTTTTCTTTCTCCCTCCTTCACTGTTTGCACATACAATTTGTTGACTGCTTTCTCTCCATCTTCTTGCTGTATTTTTTACATTACATCACCCCATGATGCTGCAATTTCACTTTCAGGATTGCTTTGATTCATCAGATCTTTCAAATAATCATCTTGCAACTCTCCAAATCAAAAGGTTGTAAAAATACATCCCAGCTGGCTTTCCCCTTCTTCCTTGAACAACCTCAGCTGCAACATGTCTTCCAAATCTGCCATTGCTCCATCAACATCTTTCCTCTCCTTCACCTTCAGTAGAAATGAGTTGTCCGCTTCCTCTGAATTCTTTAGCTGCCTTTTACATAAAGGCCCAGCTGTCTCCATATTCAGAATCTCCTTTTCCTTATCTCTGCTAATTTCATTTACGCCTGCCAAACTACTCCCTTTTCCTCCAGGCTGCCTACATGCCTGGAACAGAAACAGAAAGTCATAAGCACCATACACAAATGCATCTCCCTATGCAACAAGTAAGGGAAGTTCCCTGGGTGTCCTGACTACATTTCCTCTAGCCAGTATGAAATACCACCTCAGGACATCCCTAAAAAGAGGCTAATAGCCTAGTGGGAAGAACCTGGTCAAAAAATAAATAAAAGTATCATATATAAGATTACAAGTTACTGTTCCACTCTTCAAAAGTAAGCCAAATAATATATAAGAGCTGACAGTAGTTTATACCAGAGCAGTCTGGCTCATTCAGAGGTAGATACCAGCAGCAAGTCACTACTTAGCATTAAATACTCTAAGAGCAATTTGCTCATACAGAAGTAAGTAAATAATCAGCCACAAGTGTTTTTTTCATAAATTATATAAATATCTTTACTAAAACAAAGTTGAGTTATATAGTTAATAAATAAAATTTACAGTTTTAAACCAACAATTGCCTATGAAAAAGAATATCTAATCCAGCTAAATATTTCCTAACTCTGATAAAGAGAGTTCCTAGGCCTTGTCTCCAGTATCTAAGCTCACAGAGGATAACAAGCAAGCAGAGTAAGTAAATAAAGTCACTGGTGTGGAGTGTGAAATATCCCTTACACTGTAACGTTCCCACAAGCACTGAGAAAATGGCTGCCAGCTATAGAGGGATGTCATGCAATGAATCCACTGGGAAATATATAATTAGCACAATTCTTCCAAAGTAATTTCTCCAAAGAATCAGATTCCATGACACTTTCTGTGTCATTCAAATTTAACAAGTGATCCCCAGCTAAAGTAAAACAAAGTAGCCCACTTAGATTGGCTGTGTAATTGTGTGTGTGTGTGTGTGTGTGTGTGTGTGTGTGTGTGTGTGTGTGTGTGTGTGTGTGTGTGTGTGTGTGTGTGTGTGTCTGTGTGTGTGTGTGTGTGTGTATGTGTTTGTGTTGTGCTTCTATTACTATTCCCACTCCAGAAAAAAAAACTTATTTCACAGTTTCATTAAAGCTTGCTGTGCCTGACTGTCCCAGTCCACACACCAAAAAAATTATAAAACCAATCAGTTTACTCCCAACATATAACTACAACTCTAAGGCAAAACAATAACTTGTTCTGTACAATTTGTTTTTCATAGTCATTCACATTTTATGTTCTACATATCTGTTGCACACTTTACATTTTAAATATTTGCTGCCTTTTACAGAGAAACACATGCCAGTATTCAGAAGCAAACAGTACAATGTACAAGCTAAAACATGGTAAACAGCAATGAGCAGGGTGGGGCTGTTTCAGGAAAACATGTAGCACAGCTGTGCCAACTAGGAAAATTGTGCAGTTAGCATTATACAAATGACCATGCAATAACATGGATAACAGCACTGTGGTAATAAGACCACCTGTGAATGCAGATAAGCATAAACTACCTGGGAGCAATTCAGAAGCATATAAAAATTGCACACTAAGTTGAATCAGGCAACAAAGTTGTACACAGTCACTCCTTGGTGAACAGAAAAACAGGTTGCATTCAGATGCTCTGCTAGGAGTAGCACTTGCATTATCTGAACAATATATGTTAGGAGCCATTCTCACAGCCAGTGTCCACAATAGTGCATGTCCCCACCCTCTATATTTCAGAGAGATCCAGCTGTGCTTAACACTATATCACATCCACAAGAAAGACATAGGTCAGTGTTATTGAGTGGACATAGACACCATAGGGGAGCTTCTAGAAATGTGTTGTCGTCACATGGAATTCCATAAGAAGCATGCAATATTAATCACTGTAAACACTATGGTATGTGCAACATTGATCATTCTTGCTATAGGAACCTTCTAGTGGCCATCAGCGACACAGTGGTTGCATCATAGGCATCTGTCACACATATATGACACCAGTTACTTGTTTTTATGCTGCTGCATGTGCAGGAGTATATGTGGTTCCCACAAAATTCAGGGGAGAGAAACACCAATACACAGGTGTTCTATGAAAAAGCCATTTCTTAGAAATTCTAGGGACCATTGATTGCAACCACATCACTATCAAGGCTCCATCTGGTTCACATGGGTGCCAGTATGTCAGTTACAAGGTTTTGCACTTCAACATCTGTCAGGTGGTATGCAACAGATAAGGTATTATATAAAATAGGTCTATATGACATGCAGGCATATGTCAGACCTATACCAGCAATTCTGCCAGATGACTTCATACAAGAACATCTTACTGGTGATGCCAGACATGCACTGGAGCCATGGCTCATGACACCATGCAGACCCATACAGCATGGTTAAGATGACATAAAGCTCTCCATGATGCAGACCCACAATATTGTCAAGTGCATGTTCAGTTTGTGACTGCCCACTTCTGCTGCCTAGATTCCACAGGTGATATACTGTGGTATGCAACAGGGACCTGCAGCAAGACATTTGCTGTTTGTGTAATGCTGCACAACATGGTGGTATACAGGCAGCTAGTGCAAGAGATCACCATCCAAGAGACAGCCAGATAGGAGCCATATGTATCATGCGGTCACATGCTTTCTGAACACTGTGGCATGTATGATCAGCACCAGCATGTCTGGATAGTACAATGTGCTATTAGTGGTAATTCAGAAATAGTGGCAGTGATTCAGAAACAGTGGCACTAGGTAGCTTCAACAGCATCACTACCACACTAAGTGGCCATTTGTTAGAATGATATAAAGCATGGGTGCCATTTTGCACAGTACCACTTACTACTGTACAACTGCTTCAACAGCATCACTACCACACTAAGTGGCCCTTTGTTAGAATGATATAAAGCATGGGTGCCATTTTGCACAATACCACTTACTACTGTACAACTGTGGAACAGATGAATTTTCAATAAAAATTCTGCAAACATGCACCTTTACAGGTTTCAGGAAGAAGTCATGAATGGTAAAATACCTCAGCAAAAACAACAGACCATGTTGTGCATGCTAGTCACTCTGAGGCAAACATTTTGATGTACACATAACTCAGAATCTATGATAGTGGGTATTTAAGTTTCATGCTCTTTAAAGTGTGACTTGCATTTGTTAGTGTGATTTGAATGCATACCTCTCAGCCTCTTAGCGCAAGAAATCTGGACAAAGCCTAAACCAATGTGGGAACAACGGCCCAGAAATTAGAGACAAATTTTAAATATTGATCTTATAAACTTAGAAAATTGCTAGAATAACATAATTTCTGTTAGCATGCATTTTCTGAAAGATATGTAGTCTGAAATTCAAATGTATGTTATTATTTAGCAATTTCAATCCTCAGCAATTTGCCAGAAAACCACAAATTTTATGAGAAATGACCAAAAATATAAGATAAAAATCCGGACATTATGCAAAAATCTGGACAGTTGAGAGGTCAGTTTGGATGGGCCATAACAATTTGGATGATAGCCTTATGAGTGCAGCATTTGCATTTCCATTTGCAGTTCTGAAAATTATTTTTAACTACAATAGAATTTATTGCACAAGTCAACATCCTTTAGAAAAGCAAAACAACTATCCTCAGAGCTGGTGCATTAGCATCAAAAAGCTGTCATAAATGCAGTGTTGTTTTGTGGGATTTGTAAGATAAGAATGGCTTGAGGAGAAAGGTTTAAGATGCACAAAAAATATAGTCAGACATAAAATGAGCTGTTAAATGGTGCATGGATGTCAGAAATAACATGAATGTGTATAAGGTAAAGAAGTTCAAATGGAAACAGGCCATAAATCCTTGTAATGTGTATTCAGAACATCTTTGTACAAAGCAGCTCCTTTACATCTAGATGATGATAACCTGCGTCAGTATGATCTAAAACTGACACAGAGACCAACATGGAAGTACAGACAGTACAGATAGCAAGTACGTTGAGTGGCGCAAACTTAGCAAAGATGCATGAAGAAGTAGAGGAGTGAGAAAGTCTCTGGCTAAGATGACAGAAGGAAAAATCAAATACTTTCAGAGGTGTAGTAATGCTGACTTAGGAATGCAGCAAATGAAAGTCTGCCCTGAGAAAAAAGAATCACTAGGTAAAGAAATTCAAACTTATTTTTCTTCCAAAGAAGTCTATCCAAGGCTTGATGTTCAAAGCTGAGAAAACACAATCAGATGAGAAAATAAATGCTTGAAAGATGTATCACTCACATCCGAGAACAGTAAAGTGCCAAAAAGAACAAGAGATATAGGGCACATTTATAAAGGTTAGCTGTGCAGCTGTAGTAGCACAATGCTTGTCTAGCAGCATTACACAGCTAACTAGTGATTCAGAGACATGGAAGAATTAAATGGAGCAAAAGCTCATTAGCAACTCACTTACATGTCTCAGTATCAAATGTTTAATGCAAAACTGCAGTAAGTGTTCCTTCTACCAAACCATGCAATGCTGTTGCACAGGCACCTATGGATGGACACACACACACACACACACACACACACACACACACACACACACACACACACACACACACACACACACACACACACACACAAACACAAGCACACATAGACATCCCCCAATACCGTCATGCCACTACACTTGCAAACACCCACACACACATATTCACAAAGTCTCAAAAATACTGATGCTGCTACCAGGGGCAGCAATGATATTCACCATAAAACTACCACATTCAGTCTTCACTACACTTCTTCAAAATGGCATGCTACAGCTCATCTTTGAATTGCTCTGCTACACTATTTTGATCTCATTGTATGGTTGGTGGTAAATCAAATTGCTAATTTAATATTAGCTTCATTCTCGGTATACTGGATTGGCATGTGGTGCTATCCATCAAGACCAGTGTAGTATTACAGCATAATGCTGCAGCAGTACATTAGTGTTTGAATCTGTCCATCATAATGCACTTCCACCAAGACTGGTGTAGTGTTACAGCACAACACTGTACCATTATAGCAGTGTTCGAATCATAATGTAATTATGTAAAAACATGATTGTGCAGTGCACTTATCCCACCAGTAATGTTCTGGCCAGAAGCACCAACTCAGATAGAACAATGGACAAGTAAAATGAACCAGCCAAAGACAGAAAAATCTCATCGGAAAAGCTTAGCAAAAGGAGTCTCAAATTTTTGGAGTGTAGGAATACTCTGCTACAGGTACTCATATTTTACCAGCTTGGCTGTTAATATTAGAAGGCTTAAAATGGATTATGTACTTCAGCTGTGTTGCTGGTACCTGAAAATCAACATAAAGTAAAGGAAGTGCTGGAAAAAATAGTCAACAGAGTGAGAAAAAAGACACGGCAAAACTGCAGAAGATTACTAGGTTTACAAACTGGACCTAAACACAACCTGATGCAGATCATAAAGAACATGGCAAGTTGCAGAGAAAAAATTAAACATAAGCATGAAAAATTACATTGAAATTAAACTTTTAATAAAAACAACAAACAAAATCATCTCAGCCAGTCCTGTTGCATAAGAATAGAGATTGTGAAAACTGTGATCGGCAAGAGTTGCAGGCCGGCAGACAGACAGATAGACTCCTAAAGTTGTGTCTTCTAATTAAGTTGCATTGAAATGCAGCAACAACTGTCCCAGGCCAGAACTCTTGTTGTTTACAGTCCTGCTAAATTTTCCAGATATGATAGATAACAGAAGAAATAAGAAGATATATGGACTGTGCCAGAGTCAAGCATGAGTCTAAGGACTGAAATGTTTCGTTCACTGAGGTGAGTTCTTGAATATGTAAAAGTTTTATTTTAACACAAATAGATCATTATAAGAATTGAGTACTGCTAAAGATCAAGTCACAGTGGCAACATGGAATTCATCTTTCTGTTTCTGTTTCACCTTTCTGAACAATAACTGGCATCTGCAATTGTCATTTAGTTCTGTAAGCGCAAATTTAATATTAATATTAACTAAGTGAAAAAAATCACTTTTAAAGTTAATTACATCACCCACAATGTCAATGCCCTTTCTAGCATCTGAGTCTAGAGGGTACACTTACTGGCAATATAGAGGCTTAGTGTTAGCTAGACAGACCACAGAGGTTCCTCACAAAAATAATACTGGGAATAACCAAATCCTATGCAGACCATCTCAAAGCCTATATCTGTACTCAGTCTCCTACAGGCTGCTGCAGGAGTGTCCATATTCACCAAGGATATTCACACCTCCAGGCTAGTTGCCCAACACAATGCATCTGAAATTCTCCAGGTGCAACTAACACTAGGTAAGACTGCAATCCAAATTGTAGCTTGCTACAGATCCCCCACCATGCCCTAAGATTCTCACTACACCTTTCTAAACATACTGGAAAATATTAAGATACAACCAAATACCCTAATACTGGGTGATTTCAACTACTCTGCCATTAAGTGGAAAAACTACTCGGGTACCAACTCCTTTTCCCAACGGTTCTTGGCATTCATAAATTCCAATGCCCTGGATCAACTAATCCATTGTCCCACCATGGGCTCCAGTATCCTAGACCTGGTCATTACCAACATGGGGGATAGATGCTCCACACCAGTGGTCACCCCCTCATTGGTCAGGCCTGACCATAAGCAAATCACCCTTGACATCCACATCCCACCCCCACCCTCCAGTAAGGAAACCTCCTTAAAAAACTTCTCCAAAGCCAACTTCATGCTACTGAAGTCAGAAGTGACAAACTTCACGACACCCATGCAGATGGGATCTGAAAGTTCGACTGCAGAATCCTACACTAAAGTACTGTACGAGCACATCCACTCGTGCATGAATCGTGCCATCCCAAATAGAACCAAGATGCTCTTCTCCAAAAAAAAGGAAGCCAATCTGGTGGTCCCCTGCTATAAACAAACTATACAACAGAAGCAAGAAACTGTTGCAGAAAAGAGGAAAATCCCAGGATGCAAAAAACTCCCTCACCAGCCTCAGTAAGAAGCTGAGATCCCTCATAAAATCCTCAAAAGCTAGTTACAAAAATAAAATTGCCAAAGATTCCAAAGACAACCACAAGGCATTCTATAGTAATGTCAAGAATCTAAATGGCAATGCTCAGATCTGCTCTGAGCTACAACAGAATGGCATTAAATATACTGATCCCAAGGATATTGCCAAATCCTGGCAGATCGATTTATTGCCAACTTCACTCCCCTCTCACCCCCTAAAGGGCCCATTTCAATACCAAAAGATTGCCAAATTCCAGTAATCATGGCCACACAGGTAGAAACCGCACTCTCCAAAGCTAAGAATACAGCATCCATGGGACCAGATGACATCCTGGGCTGTGTACTATTTGAACTACAAAATGAACAGGCACCTCACCTAAGTGTCATATTTAATCATAGCCTCACCTCAGGCTTCATGCCCACTGAGTGGCGCACAGCTACACTTATCCCACTCCACAACAGGGGGATCCACCTTGGATCCCAGGAACTACTGTCCCATCAGTCTGACGAGCCTGATCTGCAAGGGCATGGAACACATTATCATGGAACTTATAAACAAAGACATTGGCAAACTTCAAGCACTGGACCCCACCCAGTTTGGGTTTGTGAAGGGCGATTTTGTCTCCTGAATCTGATTGACTTCTTCAAATCAGTCTCCAGAGCTGTGGATGAGGGTAAGGCGGTCCACACAGCCTATCTGGACCTTGCCACGGCCTTCGACACCATCCCCCACTCTGGAATCATAGATAAACTTACTAAGCTGGGCATAAATCCCTACATCACTTGATGGGTTGCCAACTGGCTTACTGACAGAACCCAAACTGTAAAAGTAGCCGACTCCAAATCCAGCTCCAGACAAGTGACAAGTGGAGTACATCAGGGTTCAGTCCTGGGACCACTCTTGTTTGGCATCTACTTCTCTGAAGTACAGGCCAACACTAAGGGACTCTGGCTAACAAAGTTCACAGATGACTGCAAACTGGGAGCCATTATTGAATCCCCAAATGATGTGGATATTCTACAAAAGGGCCTTACAGAAACAGATGCCTGGTGCCAGAGCCATGGGCTCAAGCTTAATGCCAAGAAATGTATAGTTATCCCCTTTGGAAAAAAACATGTACCCATGAATTACCACATAGGTGGCAGTACACTAAACATCAAAAGTGTGATTAGAGACTTAAGGACACAGGTGGAGAGTGGTCTTACTTTTGATAACCACATTGCCACAACAGTCAGGAAATCCTTCTATGTGGCACATCTCATCAGTAAGGGCTTTTCATCCAGGAAAAAGGAGGTCATTGTCCCACTGTACTCATCCCCTCATTAGACCCATTATAGAGTATAATGCCCCGTTTAGTATGTACCTCACAAGACATCTGCAACAGCTGGAAAGGCCACAGAAATACCTCACTAAAAGAATCACAGGCCTAAAGCACATGCCATATGCTGATCGTCTAAAAAAACTCCAGCTATACTCTGTGGCATATCATCTACTCAGAGGCGATCTGTGCTTAACATACAAGGCCATGTCAAACCCTGAGCTGTTGGACATGCTCCACTTAAAGAAATCCCAATCCCTCAGAGCCACACGCTCCAGGGATCTAAACCTTGTCATCGCAATGAACAAAACATGCTGGAGGGATAGGTTCCTAATCCAGAGACTCCCCATACTCTGGAATAGACTGCCCATACATGTCAAGTAGAGCACCTCATTGACCCTCTTCAAAAGGAACCTTGATGATTGGATGGGAGATGGGAAGTTCACCCCAGGGATCATGTCAGTCGCTCTGTTAGACAGGGGTCCAGAGAAGTAAATATTGTGGGAAGAAATATCAGGGAATTGTTATGGCTAGGCTTGTATAGGCCCTAGGGCCGATAGCCTAGTACCAACTATGAACCTATGAACCTGTATGCCTAGCCTGCAAGACATTGTCTGATCCCACACTAATAGATTTGTTGCACATTTGCAAAACAAACAGCATCAGAAATACATGTTCTAAGGACCTAAACCTTGTCTGCAACCTAACCAGAATATGTTGGAGGGACAAGTATGCATTTCAGAGATTACTCTTCTCTGGAACAGGCTTCCCATACATGTGAATTAAAGCCCATCCCTAACCATATTCAAATGTAACTTGGAGCAATGGATAGGAAATTGCAAATTTACCCATGGTTTGGCACCGCTGTACCTAATGGACTGGGCAGCTTGTGAACACTTGATGCTTACAAGCCTATATCATAACCATAAAATTCCTCGGGGTACTGAAGCATCAACAATATTTTGGTAAATTTGGGGTAAGCTTATTTTGGCTTCAAATGGCTCTTAGGACAATATTCTAGTAACCACCTACTAGCATATGACAGGGGAATTTATTTTGTTCGGTGGCAGCAATGTGATATTATTTCTTTCGGTGCAGTCTTATTAAGTTGAAGGAATACTCAAAAATATAGAGAAAATGTATCTTTTAATGCTAATTGGCAACAGGAATACTACTGTACTGTCAGTAAGTCAGCGACATTTCATTATTGTTCTACATGAGGTCAGCGTGACCTTGTGCTTTGCTCAGTTTAATGTGACCAGCAAATGCTACTATTTGTCTCAGTTTTATTTAATGTTCTACTCAGAGACAGAGAAACGAGTGTGAAAGTAGTGCAAAAACACATGACGTTAGGGTGGGGGAATCCAGCTCCACCAATAAGCCTGTTACTACTGTGTCCCTCAGCAGGGTCCGGTACTGGGACTTCTCCTGTTTGGAATATGCTTCTCTGAAATCAAGGCAAATGTAGAGAGCCTTTGGTTGACTAAATCTTCTGATGACTGCAAGCAGGGTGCAATCAATGAATCCCCAAAAGATGTAGATAATCCTATGGGAAGTTCTGACACATACA
The DNA here is from genome assembly GCF_019279795.1 of Protopterus annectens. Lineage (NCBI taxonomy): Eukaryota > Metazoa > Chordata > Ceratodontiformes > Protopteridae > Protopterus > Protopterus annectens. The sequence continues at coordinate 524,610,136 of NC_056738.1, read as the reverse complement.
AATAGCTGGTCCAAGAGCCATGACTTAAATGCAAAAAATTCTTAATTATACCCTTTTAGAAGAGTACCAACCCTGCTAATTACAACATTGGTATCACTCACCTAAAAGTAGACACATTGGTAAGGGACTTGGGAACTCAGTTAGACAGTACCCTGAACTTTGATCACTACGTGTCCATGATGATGAGAAATCCTTCTTTATTCCACAACTTATTAATAAGGACATGGTACCCAGATCTAAGGAGATCATAGTCCCACTATACTCAGCACTCATTAGACTAATAATCAAGTACAATGCACCCTTCAGCATGTACCTGACCAGACATTTGCAAAAAGTGGAACAGTCCCAGAGTTTCTTCACTAAAAGGATACAGAGTGTAAATAACATGTCCTATGCAGACTGCCTCAGAGCGCTGTCCTTGTACACGGTCCCCTATAAACCACTGCAAAGCAATCTATGCTTAACCTACAAGGAAATTCTCTGATCCAGCCCTGATGGATCTGCTACACATTCACAAAACAAACAGCACTAAAATTACCCAATCTAAAGATATAAACCTCATCCGTGACAGAAACAAAACATGTTAGAGGGACAGTTATATGTCTAAGAGATTACCCTTCCCTGGTACAGACACCCCATTCATGTGAAGTAGTGCTCTTCCCTAAGCCTATTCAAATGTAATTTGAACCAAGGGATGGGAAATCACAAATTCACCCCTGGCTTATTGCCTATGTTCCTTATGGACAGGGGCAGCTTGTAGATGCCCCAAGGCATAGACATATACCAAAACCATTCTAGTTCTTTTGCATTGATAACTGGGAAAATTGGGGCATGAACAGCTAAACTTAAAAAGGCTCTAGGGCTGTTAGCCAAGAAACCTCCTATGATCCTATGAGATACATATATAGTAGTAGTAGTAGGCATCCTTCTATCCCAAAGGATAATGGGTTTGCACCTCTGTTGGACTGATTCCAGTGGCACCTTCTGTGGCTGTGTAATCCAATCCAGGTGGCAGTCCTTTCAGCATTCTGAGCAGCAGTAGACAGATGTCGATCTGGTATCATTAGCACTGATCTTCCCGAGGACTCTCTTATTCTCTGCTCTCTTTGCCAAGGTGGTTTCATACATAGTGAGAGCTTCCATCATTTACAGTTTCAAGGCATACTTGTCTGAGTGAGAGAATACCAGGTGTTTAGGCTCTTTGAGAGTGGTGAGGCCACACTTTCATATGTCCTTGTAGCACAATATGGGTCGCCCTTTTGGCCTCTTTCCAGACTCCAGGTCTCCAAAAAGGAGGTCTTTCAGTATTCAGCCATCCATCATGTCTGGGACATGACCCAAACAGTGCATACACCTCTGAAGTACTGTGCTGTTGGGTATTTTGTCCTGCCATAAGATTCCAAGTATGCTCCTAAGGCAGTGCATGTGGAATCCATTGAGCTGTAGCTCCTGTTTTGAGCACAAAGTCCATGTTTCACTGGCATACAGTAATGTGCTCAAAACACAGGCTGAGAAACCTGCACCTTGATGGGCACAGTGGGCTTATTATTAGCCTACATTCTCTTCATCAGCCTGGAAAATTATTGTGGTGGCTTTTCCAATGCACTTGTTGATCTCTCTATCAAGTTGTCTCAGATCATAGAGCCTAGGTACACAAACTCATGAATAATCTCCATAAGCATTCACCCTGATAGATGGCTCATTGCTCACATTTCAGCCCATCACCTGGGTCTTCTTTAGGCTGATTGTGAGGCCAAATTCCATACGTGTCCACAAAGCAAGTCATGAGTGAGTGAAGTTCCTGCCAGGGGTGAGCAGAAATAGCTGCTTCATCAGCAAACGGAACTGCCTTAGATGCTTCCTAAGCACCCTGGTCTTTGATATAAGCCTTGACAGTTTGAAGAGGTTGCTGTCCATTCTGTTTTGGGGAAAGATACCCTCTCTTGCAGTTCTGAAACAAATTTTGACAGAACTGAAAAGAAGTTACCAAACAATATTGGAGCCAGTATACACCATGCTTCACTCCACTGAGAATCTCAAAAGGTTCATATGTGGATCCGTTGTACACAATGGTCCCATTCATGTCTTCATGGAAGGCCCTGATAATGTTAAGCAGTGTTGGGGACAGCTGATCTTTGCCAGAATTGTGAATAGACCTTTCTTACTAATGAAATTGAATGCTTTGCTCAGATCAGTGAAGGCAATATATAGAGGTTTGCTCTGCTCTCTGCACTTTTCTTGTAGTTGCCTAACAGAGAAAATCATGTCTATGATAGACCAGCTCAGAACTCACACTGAGACTTGAGGTAAACTCTCTCTATAAGAATGTAAAGCCTGTTCAGGAGAAAATATGCAACCAGCTTCCCCATGGTACTGAGAAAAGAGATGCCACAATAGTTTTTACAATCACTTTTGTTACCCTTGTAGTAATTATATTAATATCCCTCATATCATGTGGTATACTGCCTTCTCCAGCACTGGCAAAGTATTGCATGTAGCTCTGAGATTAGGGTATCACTGGCACATCTAAGGATTTTTAAGGGAATACCTTCCTTCCTGGGGGCTTTCCAGATGAGAGTGCTTTTAGTGTGTTGTTGAGTTCCCCCAAGGTGGACTCAGCATCAGATTCAGTCAAAGTCAGCAGAAGGTTCATGGCATTCAGGGATCAGTCCATAACTATGGTCTTCCTGGAGTACAGCTGCAAGTAGTGTTCCAACCAGCATTCCATCTGCTGGGTTCTGTCCTTCAACACCTCACCTGTGGTCTACTTAAGTGGGGTGAACTTCCTTTGTGAATGACTGATGGCTTGCTTGATCCCATTGTACAATCCTTGCAGGTTACCAATGTCTGATCAATGACCATCCATCCACAAAGGTTCTTTCACTCTAAAAAGGAAGGGAGGCTACCCATTTACATAGACAAGACTCATGACCCTTCAAAAGTACACAAGTGTGCCCTAGCACTAAAAGAGGCCTTGTCCCACCCAGAGGGCAACTGACATCAGCAAAAGAAAGGAAAAACTATAGGATGCTATCTATAATACTAAGATATCTATCTTTGGGAGGAAGATAGTCAACTGTGCTAATTAGTTTGAAGCCCACACTGAAATGCTGACACCCCTGGTTGACAAGAAGAGTCAGGCACTGGCTACAAACAGGTCCTCTCCCAATGAGGAGAACTTGCAGGCATTCTGATGTGATCATAGTCAAGTGCAGCAGGTAGCTTGGTGGTGTGCAAATGATATTTGGCTGCAGCTTTGCTAATATATATATATATATATATATATATATATATATATATATATATATATATATATTATGTGTGTGTGTGTGTGTGTGTGTGTGTGTGTAGAGAGAGAGAGAGAGAGCACTAATAGCTACTTTAATGAACTATTACTTCTAAAAGAAATACAAATATATTTTTGCACTTCTAACATTTATTTTTAGTGAAGTTCTCTGTTTTATTTATTGTTTTTCTTGTACTGCCATAAAATAAGTAGCATCATTTTTCACTGCTATTAAGATTGCTATTTTCTGCTACTGTTGTGCTTCAAATACATTGTAACTGCTGTTGTAAATGCTTCTAGGCACTGTACTTGGAAGGTTATTTTTCACTTAGGCTCTAAACCAATTGTTTTACAATATGAGCTGGGAATTGCTGGTGGAAGGCTTATTGTGTACTTACCTGACTGGCCTGAGGGCATACATGGGTTAAAAGTTGTTCTTTTGCTTCTATAAAAGCCTCATATTTGCGCTTCACTCAGCATCAGTTAGCAGTGCCCTGTATATACGCATACACCTAGAAGTTATACTTTTCCCTATAAGAACCATCTCTGCATTCTTCCACAGTTCATAACTGCTGAAAAAGCAACCTGTTTGTGCACTGAGCAGCATCACCACATAGGTTAGTAGTTAATTCACTATGCAAAACATCCAAACACTCCCCATCCTATTCCACATATCAAGGACCTGCAACCATGGATAGGCACTTTCCTGTTATCTCTGCATACAGCTTGGTGGATAAGGACATCCTGAGGCAGTGCAGCTAATGCCTCACGTTTACTGACAACTACTTAATTCTGAAACAGATGGACACAGTATGTTAGAGATGTAGTTACACAATGGCTCTGGAGGCAAAACTCTCACAAACAGTCACAAAAAACATCAAACAAGTTGTCAGTGGCACTTACATAACACTCACCACTATTACTAAGGACCAAACACATAGACCCACATATGCTGAGGTGCTTACATGTAACTTAGCTAAACCTCAAAGGCCCAGACGCAGTCCACAGAAACTCTGCATACACACAAACAAGGCAGCACCCACCACAACACTCAAAAGTACATCTCATAATGTCTCACCTACCAAGCCCATAAGGTGTAACACCACACAACCCAGTATTTTGGTCATAGGGGACTCCATTGTGAGAAACACTGATGTCCTTCTCACCAGGTTGAATAAAAAGGTTACAGTTAGCTGCCTGTCAGGGGCCAGGATTCACCAGATCATGCAAGCACTCAGGTCACTAAACCACATGTACCAATATGACATTGTCATAGTCCATGTAGGCAAAAATGACCTGAGCTGTACCTCCCTGGACTATGTGAAGAGAGGCATGACTGAGCTCTCAGAATATTTGCCTCAGGAGGGTATGAGTCTATCATTCAGCAGCATTCTACCTCCCCCAAGGATAATGCCACAATACCACAGAAAATGATAGACTTTATTAATTGACTTAGCTACTGGCGTCACTACAAGGGGGTCTGATATTTGTCAGCTTAGCAGGTCATGATTTACAGGCCACGCTGCTTTGCCAGAGATGGCCCATACCTGTCACCACTAGGCTTCTGGATACTGGCCAAAACATTATCTATTCCCATAGTGCCTTTCATTAGGCATTGCCAAACAGGTAAGCTTTCCAACATAGCAAAATATACTCATGATAAGATAAAGGTATTACTGTTCAGTGGTAGGAGAATCAATAACAAACTACACTGCCTGGAAGAACTCCTCACCCCAGAGAACGTCGACATCTGTGCAGTCACAGAGTCATGGTTCAAAGCCAAGGAAAGCACCCCAGCAGTGCAGGGTAATAATGTGTTTCACATATCCCAGCCACCCCACTGCACAGGAAAAGACAAAATGTTGAGGTGTATGTGTATACTTAAAGGATAAGCACACCTCAAAATTGGTCAGTCAATATGACATGCTTGAGCTACTTCATATCCAACTAACTAGAGGTAAAATCCTTCAGCATATCTTCACTAGCTACAGGTCTAAATAAGCAAATCAGGGGACTACTAGTCAAGTCTTCAAAAGTTATTTTCAAGGCAAAAATAGCCTTCCAAGCTAAGGACAACCACAAGGCATGTTTTAGTTATGTCCAAAATCTTAAGGACAACAACCAACAGTGTGCAGTGCTAGTTGTAAGTGGCTCCACCTATACCCAGCCAGAAGGTATAACTAATCTGTTGGCTGATAAATTCAATTCAAATTTCACCCTCCATCACCTCCACTTACCCCTCCAAGAAGTACTTTCCACCATTTCTCTACCAGTTATCACAAAAGAGCAGGTTGTCACTGAGCTCTCCATGGCAAAAAGCATAGCATTGATGGGTCCAGAAAATAGCCCAGGGTGCCTCTAATATAGCTTGAAACATGCCCTATCAGGCCCACTAGAATCCCTGTTTAACCACAGCCTACAGACAGGCTTTGTCCTTGAGGAGTGGAGAACAGCAATGGTCATCCCTCTGCATAAAGGGGGACAATAAATGGACCCAGGAAATTACAAACCTATAAGATTGACTAGTCTCATATGCAAGGCCATTGGAAGAATAATCATTGACTTGATAAACAATGACATTGGAAATCTCCAAACATTAGAATCAACCCAGTTTGGCTTTGTCAAGGGCAGGTCATGCCTCCTGAATCTGGTGGACTTCTTTGAGAAGGTAACTAGGGCCGTGGATGAGGGTAAAACAGTGCATACTGTCTACTTGGACCTGGCTAAGGCATTGACCCAACCCAATTCCTCACTCAGGTATTACAGACTAACTCACAAGTTTGGACATAAATTCCTACATCAACAGATGGATAGCTAAATGATTCAAGGACAGACACGCTGTGATAGTTGGAGAAAACACATCCAGTAAGAGACCAGTTACTAGTGGAGTACCACAGGATTTAGTGCTGAGTCTCCTTCTGTTTGGCATATACTCCTCCAAAGTCAAGTCTAATGTAGAAGGCCTTTTGCAGACCAAGTTTGCTGATGACTACAAGTTGGGGGCAATCATTGAATCCCCCAGGGATGCTGATATCCTGCAGAAAGGTAAGATGCAGAAAATGACTGGGACAAGAGCCATAGCCTAAAACTAAATACAAAAAAATGCAAAATAGGAAGTCCAACACCCCTATAAACTATAACATTAATAGCACACCCCTAAGAGTGGACCCAGTGGTAAGAGATTTAGGTAGACAGATTGACAGTAACCTGAACTTTGACCACAATATGTCCACAGTGATGAGGAAGTCCTTCTATGTTGTATTAGTAAGGGCATGGCACCCAGAACAAAAGAGTTTATAGTTCCACTGTACTCTGCCCTCACCAGACCAATTATCAAGTACAATACACCATCTGGCATGTACCTGATAAGGTTCCTGAAGCAATTGGAGAAGCCTCAGAGGTTCCTTACAAAAAATACAGGATGTAAAACCCAAGTCCTATGTGGAGTCACTAAGGGCCCAATCCCTTTATTCTGTCTCCTACCGACTATTAAGGGGCAATCTATGCCTAACCTATAAGTCACTCTCAGATCCAGCCCTGATAGAAATGTTACAAATTCACAAAAAACTGCACAGTTACCAGATCCAAGGATCTATACCTGATCTGTGATGTAAAAAAGACATACTGAAGAGACAGATATGTGTCTCAAGAGACTGCCCGTCCTCTGGAACAGAATCCCAATTTTTGTTAAGCGCAAATCCATGATCCTCTTCAAATGCAACTTGGACCAATGGAGACAGAATCGTAAATTCACTCCTGGGGTAGCCTATAATATACTTAAGGCTTATACACAAAATTCTGAAAAGCATGGTCACAAATATAAACCATTCCTTATCACTCAGGTAGTATAAATCAGGTAAATCTAGGTATCAGTGGAACAAATCTAAACCATCCCCTATCCCCCAGGTACAGTAAGTAGGGTAAAATCTGGGAAATCAATGGCTAGGCTTTTAATGGTTCTTGAGCCATTAGCCTAGTAATCTCCTATGAACCTATGAACCTATAATGCATAGTTTTACGTAATGGTCAAAAGATGAACTATGAGCTGGGAGCCCAACTTGGAAGTGGTTATTTTCTTCTTGTGCCCAGATATGCATTGGCAAAATGTGATAGGTTCATAGGTTTGTATTAGGCTAACTGCCCTTGTGGGCCATTTTAAGCCTAGCCAATTACCCTATGTGAGAATCAAACCCTGCAGTTTGTGTCTCCAAGGTAAACACCTTAACCATTATGCCATCCTCTCACCCATTGTCACTAATTCAGGCAGCAAATGATGTCTGTCTCACAATGGAGCACTAAAACATTTTTTTAAACTCTAGTTTGTCTTTTTATTTCTTAGAAATTGTCCAAAATGCTAGAAACAGAAACATTAATGACTGGTGAATATGGCCATCTATCACTATGACGAAATTTAAGGTAAAACTAACCTACAAACCTGACCTTTAAGGTTTACTTAAATAGGTCAGCTTAATAAAATTCAGAATACCTGACAGATAAATGATATTATATTTTATAGGGTGCCATAAATGGGTGCATAGTTCTAAGGCTATTGATCTATGTAGAATGATTTGCATGTCACATGGTACATAGCTCATCCACAAACAGACTTCATGGCAGTTAAGACACATTTATTATGTCTGTGATTTATTAAGCATCCTGAGGTGATAAAACTCCAGTTCTACAAATGTATAATAAGTTTAGTTATCTCTTAATGGCCTTTTAAAAGTTAAAAACATATACTAAAAACTAGCTGAACTAGCTAACTTCAAACAGCAGGCTTAAATATACTAGCTATAATTCAGCAAATAAACTTACAAATCTGAATGATTGTACAATGAACTATTCTACCTACAAGACTCCAAAAATAAAAATGCAAGTGAATAGTTGTAAACAGTTCTAAATCAACAAAGAAACATTAATTTCTTAGTATATAATTGATTCAGTAAAGCACAAAGTACCCAGCTTATAATAGTTTGCCTTAAATATATATTTAAATGCATACCTTAAAATATATTTACATGTGTATCATTTAAAAGTCAGGAATAAAGTCAGCTAAAACAAAGATTTAATTCACGTTTGCAATCAACTAGTCTGCAAAATACCAGAGCATATTTAAATGAAAGTATCAAGCTAACAAATTTAAACCATGAACAAACTGAGAAGTTCTGAATAACTGATTCAAAATTCAAAAGTCAACAAATATAATTTTAATTAAAACAAATAAAAGTATGCAAACGTATCACAAACAAAGTTGACTGAATCCAGCAAACAGCTTTGCGTGATCCTGTTCAAGCTCTCTCAAATGTTCAAAACTTACTATCAGCATAAATATCACATGCCATCTCATTCACCTGTCTTAGTCTTACCACACCTCATATGAATCAGCACCAGACTAATTATTACTAATTTCAGTTTGCACTAGTTTCATATTTGCCATGCCCCTTACAAAGTAACTAATATACTTCTCATGGCACTACTCCCTTATCTCCTACTCTGACTTATCAAGTGCTGAATGATTGAAACAAAAGGAGCAAAACAAATTTTGTCAAACCTCAGAATTATGTTTTCTTTGCAGGAGGAACCCCCCCCCCCCTGCACAACTCACATAAATATAACTACTCCAAGGGCACAAAACAGTGGAGAAGAAAAAAAATCAACTGTTGGTGAAAGTTGTTTCTCTCATTTTTTAATTGTTCAGCACTCGATAAAAGTGCTGTTGATTGAGTGACAGGTAGCCCTCCTACCCAATAGCTTCTCAACGTTATGTGGTTCTTCGTACCTGCTTTCTTTTTAAAAACATAAAAACCTCTAACTGCTGAGTCAGTTTGCCCCTCTCTCTTTCTCTATGTTTATTCTTTTTAATGGTTTTAATTGTTTTTTTCCTTTATTCTCTTAACTAAACATGTAAGAATTTATTCAGTCATTCTTGCCTTTCTTTCTAGTCTTTTACTAGCTGTTTTTCTTCTTTGTGTAACTGCATTACTTCTCTTTCCTGCTACATTTTGTTTAGCTGCTGCAAGCAAACACCAAGGTCTTGTGCATGCTTTGTTTTACACATAAACTGAACTAAAAACAAAGTAAGAAATGACACCGAAAAACTGAAATGAGACAATAAATCCAACCACAGGACTACCAAAATAACTTTGTTAAGCGCTTTCACTCACTTTAATACACATGAGCTTCAGCAGAACAAATATTTCATTCATTGAAAATCCCTTAAATACCATTTAGTATAAAATCACATGACTTTCATTGAAAACCTTAAAGTAACCTTCCTACTTACATTTTTAGATATATCTAGTATAAAAAAACTAATGTGTACAACGTATTTAACATACTGATACTTGATCAAATAATTTAACTATAAATATAAAATTAAATGTATTTCAATGAACTTAAAATTAATAATATATTTTAAATTAATGAAATTATTTAATCCTGGCCATCTGCAGAAAACATTTCATGTTAACTGTGCCATTAAGGCCAGGAGGTACATCAGCTATTAATAGTATTTGCCACAAACTTTCCTTACACTCCAAAAAGGTCTTACAATCACCAGAAAACAAGTCAGTGTTAACTCTTTCCAAAATAAAAAAAGAAAATTTCTTGAACAATACACATTCTGTGGCATGAACAGCCAGAGCATTGTTGACACCTTTTTTTCTTATAGCTAAACAATGCTCATAGATTCTTTTGTTTAGTGCTCTAATAGTTTTGCCAACGTATAATTTTTGGCATGTGTCACATGTTGCACAATATACCACATTAGTCGTGCTGCACGTGTATCGCCCTCTAGCCACAAACTTTCTTTTTAAATGTTTACATTCTATGCTGGACACATTATTCATATATCCAAGGGAGCCCGCAGGATTTTTTGCAGGGGGGTGCAAACCCAGAGCCCCACCCACATAGCTCACCCTGCCCCCTGCCAACACAGCCCCGCCCAAGTCCACCAGTTCTACCATTACAGCCATTCCAGTGTCCCATTACTTGGCTATTTCTCCCCATTTACTGTCGTAGACACTGTTCTATTTTAAATCAACCGTTGCATTGCTTGCACGACCATGAGTTCAGATATTAACACGGTTCCTTGAAATATTGCGCCAGAACGCCACATGTTTCCAAAACACCTCATTGATTACGCATGACACAGGCGCGCTGCCACGCTTCGTTTGTCATCAACAGGCCACCAGTTTGCACAGCTTAACAGCTCATCCCGTCGCGTGGACCAACTGTCATTAACGCTGGCCTTTTGCATATTGCTGAAATTATCGGTCTCTCAGGACATTGCAGCCACTGATAATGTTCTCGCGGATCCAGCCAAACAGCTCATGGCGGTCTATGGATTTGCGTACCTGGGAAAACCCCGGCATTGTGGGAATTATAGGAGCTGGGACCGAAATGGAACAAGTTCAGTGATATGTCGCATGATAATTGGAGCTCATAAATACACATATTTACATAGCTTATGCATTTCTTAACATCTAAAGGTGTTGTCCTATAATTCCACAATTATATGGGGTTCCCAAGGTACACAAATCTATAGACACAACGAGGTCAGAGCAGTATCCGCAAAGGCTGGATCACGTGGAACCAATATCATTGTATCTACAGAACAATTACAACCTTATTAATCACATGTAAGACAGTACTTAAGGATACAGTAGATTTTTGAAAACAAAACTATGCTATATAGGTCTAAAGGCCATAGACTACAACACATTAATGATATCTATATGGTATATGACACCTCATTATTTACGGTCATCCCACATGACCTTGGGATACCTCTATTAGAAATTTCTTAACACAAAGTTCTAAATATACAACCAGATAAGGGAAATGGTATGTTGTTAGATTTGGTGCTGAGAAATAATATTAATATTTTCCTATTTGATAACAATATATACTTACAACAAACAGGCTTAGTAATGGGCACGCCTGTGGGTAAATACGTACGCCAATCTTGTTTTATATCAATGGGAGATGACAAACATAGGGTGTGATGGTGAGCGGTTTCTGAATGACAATGTATATTTTATCGTGTTCGTGTGGATTCATTGCTTCCTTTCTTTGGAAAGGAAGTTTATCTTGAACCATGGATCTGCGTTCCATTTTTAAACAATACTACTAACTATTTGAAGTTTAAAGGCCGAGACATCAGATCACCGTGTACAAACTTTTAGATGTGATTGTTATACAAATATGGTAATGAAATTAGGTACATCTATATTCAAGAAAGAAGTAGCATCTGTAGAATGTTTACATGCAAGCAGACATGCATGCACCCCATATGTCTTTAGGGGGTATTGTCAAGTGCCCAAATGGCTAGAGTTAGCAGATTAAATTCAAAACATGATACTTTTTATGCAAGCAGTTGGATGAAATTCATGAAGAATTTAAGATTAGCGGATAATCCTATAGAATTTATTACAGTGAATACTAAAGAATACATAATATCTAATAGAGAAGAGATTTATGAACCTATTTTTAATAAGTTGTACCTAAACCAAGGGATACTACGAACATGATTAAAATGGACTACCAACAAGTTGAGGCTTGTCACTTCTTTTTAACTCAATGTCAGAGTAGTAATAATAAAATATTATTTAAGCATTGGAAAGTATTGTTGGCACAAGATGATATATAAAATCAATAGTTGGTGACAACCTTATTTTAGTTATAGAAATATGTAATCCTTTGAAAAGTATTCTGGTTATAAAGATTTTAACTATATGAAGCTCATTTAGGAATAATATCAAAAATATGCTCATTGGCAACGGTAGTATAGTTGTAATGATATACTTAAAATAGTGATTCTTCTAAACTAGACATAAGCTAATATCCAAACAGGAAAACATAAATTTTAGCTATGCTACCTGTAATAACTAGTAATGTTGCTGTTTATTTAGCAACATGCCAATGTGCCCATCTTTTCACGTAAACCACGAAAGTTTAAAGAACGACAACGGAGACATACAAGTCTAATATTAGACATTCTAATGAGAATAATGCACTATTTAAATATATATTGCAACTAGGGATAGTTCACATTGCTTTAAGTTTCAAGTTATAGATTGTGTTATAGCATCACTAGAGTAGACCGTCCAATTTATTGACTCGTATGCTGGGAATATGAATGGATAATTAGCTGTCAGGCTGGATAGCCTGCTCAATGTTTGCGTCCTTAAAACCTATTTTAAATAGAATACAACAACTAGATTAGTCCAACTTTTAATCTATGTATATTTGTTTATGTATTAGAGGTTTTGAATTTTTGGCTCAATTATTATGGACAGTGGCTAGATAATGTGCTAATTTTGATAATTTTGGTTGTTTAAAATGTTTTATGTCTTCATATCGTACGGCTCGCGTGATGGTGGCTGCAGGTCACATGATCGCTTTCTTTATGTATATAAGTGCTTTTAGCCTGTTAAAACACATTGAAAAAGGGTTTTTAACCTGAAAGCTTTGTTGTTGTCTCTATAAAGGTGTTTTTAAACTCAACTATACGTTGTCTTGGATTAGTCTTACCACACCTCATATGAATCAGCACCAGACTAATTATTACTAATTTCAGTTTCATAATTTGCCTACATTTGCCATGCCTGGCATAAAGTAACTATCATGCATCACTCCTTATCTCCTACTCTGGACTTATCAGCTGACGAAACAAAGGGGAGCAAAACAAATTTTGTCAAACTCAGAATTATAGCTTTTGCAGGAGGAACACTTCAATAAACTTCACATAACATAACTACTCCAAGGGCACAAAGCTGAGGAGAAGAAAAAATCAACTGTTGGGTGTTGTTTTCTCCTTAATTGTTCAGCACCTGACAAAGTGCTGCTGAATGAGCATGGTAGCCCTCCCACCCAATAGCTTCTCAACGTTATGGTTCTTCTCAGACTCCGCTTTCTTTTTTAAAAACATAAAACCTCTAACCGCTGAGTCAGTTTATCTCTTTCTATGCTATTCTTTAATAGTTTTAATTGTTTTTTTCCTTTATTCTTAACCAAACATGGGCACTACTAGTCATTCTGCCTTCTTTTCAGTCTTTTACTAGCTGTTTTTCTCTTTGTGTAACTGCATTTTCCTGCTACATTTTATTTATTGCTGCAAGCAAAACAATTCAAGGTCTTGTGCATGCTGGTTTTGCTACATAAACTGAACTAAAAAACAAAGCAAGAAATGACAATCGAAAAACAATGAGACAATAACCAACCACAGGACTACCAAAATAACTTGTTAAGCCGCCACTCACTTTAATACACACATGAGCTTCAGCAGAACAAAGCTCATTCATTAAAACTTTAAATACCATTTAGTATAAAATCACATTGACTTTCATTGAAAACCTTAAAGTAACCTTCCCATTTCATATTTTCTAGATATATCTAGTATAAAAAAAACTAACGTACAACGATTAATACCATACTTGATCAAATAATTAACTATAAATATAAATTAAAATGTATTTCAATGAACCTAAAATTTACAATATATTTTTAAATTAATGAATTATTTATCCTGGCTATCTGCAGCTCTATGTTAACTGTTAATATGCCAGAAAAGCATCAGCCACACAGCATTTGCCACAAACTTTCCTTTCACTCCAAAAGGTCTTACAATCACCAGAAAACAAGCTAAAAGTTAACTTTTTCCAAAATAAAAAAGAAATTTCTTGAACAATACATTCTGTGGCATGAATAGCCAGAGCACACCTTTTTTCTTGAGAAGCAACAATGCTCATAGATCTTTTGTTTAGTGCTCAATAGTTTTGCTAACGATAATTTTTGGCATGTGTCATGTTGCACAATATACCACATTAGTCGTGCTGCGTATCGCCCCTCTAGCCACAAACTTTCTTTTTAAAATGTTTTATTCTATGCTTACATTATCTATATCTACACTGCTTATCAGCGAAAAACTCCCAACAGAACAAATCACTGAACTCATTAATCTGATTTCCAGACTAGAATACTAACATGAAACCTTCGTAACAAGCAGCTGTCATTGTAACTTTAACTAATTCTGTGTTACATTATTATCAGTGTTCCAAAGAATCGTTTCATTATGCCCATTTCATTACAAATTGGAATAGGAAAGGCCAGTAAATTCATATGGCCATTATTTAAACACTGAGATGTAGCCTTTAAGGTGACATTATTGTCCAAAATTGGACGCAGCAGTAATCAAGCTGTAAAACTCCTGAACCATCTTTTTCGGAGCCAGGTCAAGTCATAACCCTTTATGAAAAGCTTAACAACGTGTCTATTTCTCTAAAAGACTGAGTATCAGGTCAATCCACTGAGTCGTATAAACTGACCTTGACAACAACACCACCTTCATGTGACAGGATGTAAACTCTCTGTGTAAGTATTGATTGACAAAAGGTGTCTTTCTGAATATCTGACTAAACTTAGAGTATTGGCACAAAAGTGAGATAAATCCAAAAGCTATGGACTCCCAAACCGCCACAGTGAAATTCAAAAAGTAGTGCTACGACAGATGTTCAACAAAAAGTAAGAAACTATCAGTAGCCTTCCAGAAAATTAAATCATCTGTATCACTTATAAACAAAATGTTGCCCAAAAGGCAACACATAGAGGTGTCAAATTCAAAGGGCCATAAACAGCAATTATTATAAATGAAGGTGCTACTTTTGACCCCATAGCTACTCTGACATCTGTTGAACAAATTTGACCAAATTTAAAAAACACAAAAGAACTAACTCCAATGAAATATACAAACAGTGTTAACTATGGCATTTCCAGAACCATAATTTATTAGATATTCCTCAAATATTCTAGGCCAACCTCCCCAGATCGTTATGTATAATGAAGCAACATCCAACCTGCAAAAGAAAAGGAGAAGAAAAACATCAGCCACATTGAGTTCATATTTAATAATTCTAGTAAATGCCAGAATCCTATAAATAAAAACCTTGATTCTTGAACTAATAATGGGGTTGTAAAGATGTCAAGCCAAACCTAAATGGGCTCTGTCTTAGAGATGATGCAGAGATTACAGAAATAAAAGGCACTTTTTTAGGTACTTTGGGAATACCAAACAGCACAGCCATTTTAGGGTATTCCACCTGTAAAACCTGTAAGTATCAGAGTCTATGCTGACATCACAGAACAAATAAATAATCTACCCCTGGAACTGGTGTCCGAGACCAAGTTACTTGGGGTCCAAATTGATAACCAGCTCAAATTCAACTCCCACCTACAGTTAAATATCAAGAAAACCCGGTATGCTTTACCGACAAAATCATTACAACCTGCTACCAAAATCACCCTCTACCTCATTTCTTATCCCCTCCCTTCTCTATGGAGCTCCACTCCTAACTAATCTACAGACCTCTCTAAAAACACAACTTTCCTCTTGCTACAACAAAATTGCCAAGTTCGCTACCAACCACAAGTCCTCCACCCACCACTGTTCCTCTCTCCAAAACTAAAATGGCTAGAGCTACCCAGTTATCTCACATATACTCAACTAAATCTTGCACATAAGCTCATTTTCAACCTCCCTTTGTCCCTCCCTTTCATCAGCCTTTAAAATGCACCTTCCTGCAAGAGTATTAAGGTCCAACAATCAAAATCTATTAGAAGTATATAAACCAACTAGTCCCCCAGGCAAAACTCTTCTGTCTTATGGCCTTGCATGCCTTTGGAACTCCCTACCACCTTCCAGTCGCACCACCCCCAACCATTTTATATTTAAAAGATCTCTTCACTCACATCTAGTATCCCAGTGGGAATGCTCTTGCTCCCACACCACATAACACTTGCAAACTCCATCTTCTTTCTTCCTCTGTTTCCTCCTGCAACTTTCCTAATTTCCCACCCTAACTCATACATATTATTATTCCTACAATAATCAGAAAGAATATACTAGGCCACACTTCCCAAGTATTGCTTCCCTAATACATTATTGCTTCTCAGTACTTTTGTGCATTGCTTCCTAATATGTTATTATTCCTCAATATTGTCATGAAATGCTTCCAAATATGTTGTTATTTCTCAGTGCTTTTGTGCTAAATTTCCCTTTAGTCTGTATTACCTATTAATTTCATCACTAGATTGTACTCGCTCTAGTTGTATTATTTTCAAATTGTTATTTCTTGTATGATTAACTTCTGTGTAATTGTATAATTTGTATATCTATTAATAACCTACTTAGTTTTGGAGCTTTTCTCCCCAGGACTCCATTGAAAACGGGTTCATTTGGCCCAATGGACTATCCTGGCAAACCAACTGCAAATAAAATAAATAAAACTGTCATATGCATTTCAATACCCAAGGCTTATACATTATCTAGTCATGTAAATATTCTCTGCATGGCAACAACGAAAAGGCTTTCAATGCTGGTAATTCTTTAACAATATACTTACTAAAGCTTACTTGCATCTTACAATATCAGACAAGCTTACTAAAGCTTACTTGCATCTTACAATCTCCGACAAGCTTACCTGATGTTCATTAAACCATGGCTACTTAAACAGAGCAACAGGGCACTGTGACAGCATACAGTTCCAGAATAAGAAGCATAAATCAACAGTACAAAATCTGATAGAAAAACAGAACATTTTGCAAAATCAAGGACAGATGAAAAGCCACGGTCGTATTTGTGATCTACTTTGGATGGGGGAATACTCTGCACATTTACACTGCATAACTGCTCCTTGCCTTCCATGGACACATCCAGAGCCACTACAATGGGGAGTGGGGTGCAATAAGTATGTCACAATTTGAAATGTCTCTGGCTGACAGTGATGGATCTGACACACATACCTCTCAACTTCAGAGCAAGAAATCTGGACAAAGCCATACATAGAACTAGAAGTGTGACAAGCCCAAAAATAAGGCCAATTTTTAAATATTGCTCTTATAACTTAAATAGAACAGGTAGATCTTGCATTAGTACAAGTTTTCTGAAGGGTATGAAATCTGAAACTCAAATGTCTGCCATTATTTTCTAACTTCAATCTTTAATGACTTGCCACTAATTTGCCAGAAAACCACAATTTTATGAAAAACGGACCAAAATGTGATGCAAAAATACCAGTCAAAAAAGGGACACCATTTTAATATTAACAGTAAACTTGAAGCAGCTAACAAAATAAGAGCATCCACATGCATTTCTGAAATAAAGTTAATCTATAAGTGATCATTACAGTTGTATATAATTGTAAACCCTCCACATTTTCTTCCAAAATTGCCATTTTGGAGGAGGGATTATTAGGGGAGAGCAACATTTTGAGCCAGAATTGGGGACAATTGAGATGTTTGGATATTCCTAATCTACAAAGTGATTTGCACGTACCTCTCAACCTCTTAATGCAGGAAATCTGAACAAGGCCAAATATATTGGGGAACATACAAACACTACTAAAAATTGCTCTTGTATAAACGTAAAGACAGTCTTGCATTAGCATGCATTTTTCTGAAGGTTATGACATCTGAAACTCAATGTCTGTCATTTAATGGCTTCATTCCTAAATGATTTGCTAGAAAATCACAAATTTGAGAACAAACCAAAAATAAGCAGCAAATATCTATTCATTCTGCAAAGATATGGACAACTGAGAGGTATAGTTCAACCGGGGCTGTCTGAGCTTGCTACTCCCCCCTCACAAAATCATGGTCAAATGGAGCCTCCCCCCTGCAGTCATTCCAATGTCCCATTCCTTGGTTATTTTGCCCCATTTATCATAAACACTAATGTGCATACTGCTTTACTTCTGCGATGATTTAGGATTTCATTTGAAAGTTTTATTTTGCATTTTACAGCACAAACCCTAATACATATCTGTTAAAGCAATGCAGTCTCACAATGAAAATAGACCAACATTAAAACTTCTCTGCTCTTGAAACTCGCATGCATTGAAACAGCACTGAAACCCACTTTCAGAGAAAATACATTTTGCCAATGGCAAATATTAACTCTGGGCTGTCTACAAAATCATAGGCCGCTCGAACATAACATACACATGCTCTTTGATACACCTTCCTGACTGTATTACATTATAGTCCTTGTACAATACAGTACAGTTGTTAGAGGGCATTTTAAATTTATTGTTTTGAACATTTTTCCAGTAAACAATGAAACAAAAAGCATCCACTAATGACAAAACTGCCCAATTCAGAACATTTCCATCATAAAAAGTCTACTCAAGTCCACCAGTATCAGTAAAAAATACACAATCTCTGAAGTAGTAAACTCCACATTGAAAAAATTTGTAACTAATAAAGAGGTTGCTGCTAGCAAACACTTTATATGTCATTGTTTAATCTACAAATAAAGTGCCTGTTACTCTTGAAGAATAAATTGCTTTTGTTGCATGCAATAAAAAAATGAAAAGCTAGTAATACCGTAATAGGGAATGGATAGCAAACTGTTAACAGGTTCATAGTTACTAGGTATCTTTGCCAAAAGACTGCAGCATCCACCCCTTTACAACACAATACAGCATCAGCAATGCATTTACCTACTGTGGGAGTAGAACCCACAGCCTTCAGCATCTAAAGCAAGTACACTATCTGTTGTGCTATTAACAATGCAAGCAGACTAAACACAAGCAGCACTAAACTTTTGCTCCCCTGCAGCTCTCAGCTCCTTGTA
Organism: Protopterus annectens; assembly: GCF_019279795.1. Lineage (NCBI taxonomy): Eukaryota > Metazoa > Chordata > Ceratodontiformes > Protopteridae > Protopterus > Protopterus annectens. The sequence goes on along the minus strand of NC_056738.1, from coordinate 524,591,219 downwards.
AAATCTACTCCGACACTCAGCTGTATCTCTGAACTTTTCAGCACAAGAAATCTGGAAAAAGCCAAAATTTATTGGGGGGACAAAAGGCCAAAACCAGGGACACATTTTAAACATTGCTTGTATAATGTTTGAAAGTTGCTAGAATAAAATGCTGCTACCACCATACATTTCACTGCCACGTCTTGAACCCAGGGGACCCCGTGCAAAACAGTCAGAGCAACATACCACTACGCCAAATCAACTGTTTTGTGAAAGAGGAAGACTGAAACTTAAATAGCTACCATTTAGTGAATTCAGTTCTCACCATAGCACAGCTGTTAGCCTCTTAGCACAAAAGACCTGAACAAAGCCAATAATGGGTGACTACTACAATCACCAAACATTCAGTGAATTCAGTTCTCACCATAGCTCTCAACCTCTTAGCAAATAACACCCAGACAAAGCCAGTAATGGGAGAATATAGCCCCCAAACATATTCAGTGAAATCAGTTCTTACCATAGCTCTCAACATTAGCAAAAAACCTGGATGAAGCCAATAAATACCTGAACAAAGCCAATACTGGGTGAATACAGCCCTCAAACATATTCAGTGAATTCAGTTCTTACCATAACTCTCAACCCTAGCACAAAACCTGGATGAAGCCAATAATGGGGGGGAATACAGTCCCAAACACTACCTAAACAAAGCCAATACTGGGTGAATACAGCCCGCAAACATATTCAGTGAATTCAGTTCTTACCATAACTCTCAACCCTAGCACAAAACCTGGACGGCCAATAATGGGGGGATACAGTCCCAAACACAGGGATACATTTTAAATATCCATCTTGTACACTTAGAAAATTGCTAGAATAAAAGCTTTTGTTACCATACACTTTCTGAAGAATATGAAGTCTGACAAGTGTGTCCATTTTTAACTTTGTTAACCAGGAAAGTCTGACTTTGAAAAAAAAAAAAAAAGCTAAGTTTTAGCAGAGGCCCAGGGAGAAACACTCCAGACAGCCAAGAATAAAACCAGAGAACATGTAGCTGTCTGGCAACAAGGACACAAATGCAGAAACCACAGATTTTATGAGGAACAGAAAAAGTATGAGGGAAAATCCTGCAACATTTTTACAAATGGTGGTGGGTAGGGAATTCAGGCTTTTGCCACTTGGGCCCAAGGTACAGGGTTCAAGCCTTATTCACTACCCACCACCATGTACACCTGGGGCATTACACACACACACACACACACACACACACACACACACACACACACACACACTCTACCTGAAAGTGCCCCATCTTCCTTCCGTTCGTTTCAGCTGCCGCTTGCTAAGTGTCCGGTCGTCAGGTCCCGCTCCCATCTTCCGTTTCACACACCTCTCTCTTCCTGAAAGTGCTGCCACTTGCTAACTGTCCGGTTGTCAGGTCCCGCCTGTGTGAGTTCCCGCTCACAAACCTCAAACTGACAGCGATGATGTCAGCACGCCTGCGACTGGACTAGGACTTCTTCTTAAAGGAGAATGTGCGTAAAAAAAAAAAAAACTTTTTTTGTAATTCTCTAGCCGTAGCCGATTCCAGGGGGGTGCAAGTGCACCCCCTTGCAACTGCCTGCGGGCGCCCTTGCATATATCTACACTGTTTACATTTGCCACATGAAAAACTCCCAACAGAACAAATCACTGAACTTGTAATAATCTGATTTCTCTTAGATTCTAGAATTTGCTTAATACTAGTAACCTTCTTGTAACAAGTAAAATGGTTTATCGCCTAGAATCTTAACTAATTCTGTGTTGCCATTATTACTTTCCAGTGTTCCAAAAGAATCGTTCTTATTATGCCCATTTCATTACAAATTGGAATAGGAAAGGCTAAGGTAAAATTCATATGGCCATTATTTGGAACACTGTGAGATGTAGCCTTTAAGGTGACATTATTGTCCAAAATTGGACGAGCAGTAGTAACCCTAAGCTGTAAAACTTCCTGAACTATCTTTCGGAGCCAGGTCAAGTCATAACCTCTTTGTTGAAAAAAGCTTAACAACGTGTCTACGTCTTCTAAAAAGACTGAGTATTCAGTGGTCAATCTACTGAGTCGTATAAACTGACCTTTGACAACACCTCTCTTCATGTGGACAGGATGTAAACTCTCTCTGTGTAAGTATTAATTGACAAAGGTGTTCTTTCTGAATATCTGACTTTTAAATCTCAGAGTATTGGTGTCAAAAGTGAGATGTAAATCCAAAAAAGCTGTGGACTCCCCAAAACTGCCAATAGTGAAATTCAAAAAAGTAGTGCTACGATTAAGATGTTCAACAAAAAGTAAGAAGCTATCGTAGCTGCCCTTCCAAAGAAAAATTAAATCATCTATGTATCGCCTATAAAACAAAATGTTGTCTAAAAAGGCAACACATAGAGGTGTTTCAATTCCCAAAGGGCCATAACAATATTGGCAAATGAAGGTGCTACTCTTGACCCCATAGCTACTCTGGATATCTGTTGAACAAATCTCTGACCAAATTTAAAAAAATTGTTAGTAAGAACTAACTCCACGAGTATACAAACAGTGTTAACCATGGCATTTCCAAGAACTGTATAATTTGTTAGATATTCCCTCAAATATTCTAGGCCAACCTCCTGATCTATGCTAGTGTATAATGAAGTAACATCCAAACTTGCAAAAGAAAAAGGAGAAGAAAAAACATCAGCCACATTGAGTTCATTTAACAATTCTAGTAAATGCCAAGAATCCCATAAATAAAACCTTGATTCTTGAACTAATGGGTTAAAGATGATGTCAAGCCAAACCGAAATGGGCTCTGTCTTAGAGTATGATGCAGATACAATAGGCCTAAAAGGGGGACAGGTATAATTTTTGTGTACTTTGGGAATACCAAACAGCACAGCCATTTTAGGGTATTCCATCTGTAAAAACCTGTAAGTATCAGAGTCTATGCTGACATCACAGAACAAATCAAATAAAGTAGTGTCCAAACTTCTAAAGCAGCTAAGGATATGTTCACTACTGACTGCTTTATAACAATTGTCATTGTCAAGTAAAGAAAGCATAGCTTGTTCATAAGCTGTGGTCTTCATAACAACTAGTGAACCCCCTTTGTCTGCTTTCATAACTCGAACTCCACTGTTGTTACTTAAATTAAACAGAGCCCTTCTTTCTCCATCAGGCAAATTAGAATCAAAAACATAACCTTTCATAGTTCTAAACTGTTTTTCACAAAGTGTACCAAACATTTGAATGGTAGAATTTAAAGCTGAATTATAATTGCTATTCTTTTTAAACACAGTTGTAACAGTTTGAACATTAGGAATGTTGTCAAAAATACATTTTAAATTCAATTTCCTGAGGTATAGTCTAAAGTCCACAATTAATCTAGGGATATTCACAGTGTTAGTGGGAACAAACGAAAAACCTTTTTGCAATACAGAAATAGCATCTTTGTCTAGTGCATCACCAGTCAAATTCAAAACTTCTATATCAAAAGTCAGTTCTTTCTCCAGTTCCTCCCTTTCCCATTGTTCTTGTTGTTCGCTTGTTGTGTCTACTTGGGAGTCTTCTTGTTCCCTGTGGAATCCACTAAAAAAGGACCCAAGTCATTACTGCTATTCCCTTTATTGTTGTTCGACTCTTGGACAGAATGCTCATTAGCATTAACATTGCCAGTAGTGTCAGAACAGTCAGAATTGTCAACCATTGCAGCTGAATTATTATTGCTGCTAACAGTATTATTGACCACAGTTTTAATAGTTGTAGGCTGAAAATGTTTCCTACCATATTTATTGTTGTGAATATTGAGAGGATATGCTGTCCCATTAGAGTAAGCTTGTAAGTCTCTAATTAGCTTACCACGTTTCCTAACTACTATTGAAGCTTTATGTCGATCGACCTTAACACTAAAACTACAATATAAAGTGTTAAAGAAAGAAAAACTAGAGGAAGACTTGATGTTCTTGTCTAAAGTCTCTAGTTCATCTTTCATAACTGAAATGTCTTTCATGTATTGAACAATCAAAGACTTCCTGAGAGAAATACCAGTCATGTTGAACATGTCCACTAGTTCTTTGTATAAAACATCACCTTGTTTAACACAGTTCAGAAACTTGAAAACCCTTAGGCCTTGTGGAACACAACCATGCCTAATGTTTTCTTCTAAATACAAAACTTCCAACTGTAAAGAAGCTATCTTGGTAGCTAACCATTCTAATTTAAATATGTTGTCTTTACATAGTTCAAAATCTTGGTCTTCGTTAACAACGTTATTGTCACTTACTTGGAACGGACCGACACCATCTTTGACGTCCAAAAATGGATTGGAGCTGTTACAAAACAAGTTGTTAATTAAATCGTCTCCATTAACATTAGAAGCTGTTACAGGAACTCCATTTCTTTCGATTGAAACAAACGGCCAGCTTGCACTGTGAGAAACGGTTTCTGGAACAGGACCACCCCCTTCACATATAACACGTCTTCCTGAACTCTGTACTTGGTTACCTTGATCACCAGATAGACCTGATAGTCTGGTGAAACCATCACAAATGGCGCCTGTGATGATGGATACCAACTGATCCGAAACTCCACCCGAATCTCCCGGTGTGGGGTGTATGGTTAAATTAAAGTTACTGTCGTGGGAAGAATCACCTCTGGTCATGGTGCCACACAAAAACAATAAATAAAATACACATAAACTGAACTAAAAACAAAGTAAAAAATGACACCGAAAAACTGAACTGAGACAATAAATCCAACCACAGGACTACTGAAATAACTTTGTTAAGCGCTTTCACTCACTTTAATACACTTGAGCTTCATCAGAACAAATATTTCATTCATTGAAAATCCCTTAAATACCATTTAGTATAAAATCACATGACTTTCATTGAAAACCTTAAAGTAACCTTTCTACTTACATTTTTAGATAAAAAAAACAACATGAAATGTTTTCTGCAGATGGCCAGGATTAAATAATTTCATTAATTTAAAATATATTATTAATTTTAAGTTCATTGAAATACATTTAATTTTATATTTATAGTTAAATTATTTGATCAAGTATCAGTATGTTAAATACGTTGTACACATTAGTTGTTTTATACTAGATATATCTAAAAATGTAAGTAGGAAGGTTACTTTAAGGTTTTCAATTAAAGTCATGTGATTTTATACTAAATGGTATTTAAGGGATTTTCAATGAATGAAATATTTGTTCTGATGAAGCTCATGTGTATTAAAGTGAGTGAAAGCGCTTAACAAAGTTATTTCAGTAGTCCTGTGGTTGGATTTATTGTCTCAGTTCAGTTTTTTGGTGTCATTTTTGACATGTTTTGTTTTAATTGCAGCATGGCCTGACCTCAGTCACTAATATCTCCAGACAATACATTTCCTGTATTTAGCTATAGGCAGTTCCAAAGTAAAAATTTTGCTTTCAGTACAAATTACAATATTATACTGCATTCTGTGTTTTTTTAAACACTTACTTAAGAAACTAATGTTATAAATCTTTGGTTATCTACTTCTTGATGAAAGCATGACACAGCAGTTTAATCAGTGTAATAGAGTAATCAGTTAACTAAGAAAATCCTGAATTTTTCCTTTGATTTAGAAAAGCTTACCATGATGTAGAAGCCTTATCTTGATCAGTTTCCACATCACGGTTAGCCTTTCTGACTCAAGAGCCACTCTACAACTATGGTTTTCCCCAATGTGAGTCTAAGCATAAAAACTTGCCACACTGGGGAAGCTGCATGCTAATATGGCAGCCCAAGGAGTGGCTGATAAGCTAATTAGCCATGTACTCTCCACAGACATGTCTGCAGTTTCTGATTAACTTGTCAGAGTGAGTCTTAATTTTTACACTAGGAGGAAAAAAGTGAACTCTCAAAAGACAGCATTTGCACATTCACTGGGATGGGAATATCTGAGGTACAGGTTAATAAAGCAAAGCCATGGCTGTGTGTCTGTTCGTGTGTGTGTGTGTGTGTGTGTGTGTGTGTGTGTGTGTGTGTGTGTGTGTGTGTGTGTGTGGATGTGTGGGTGCATGTTTGCAGGGACATGAATGCAGCTGCCTGAATATGTGTGTGTATGTGCCCATGCATTTTTACCTCGGTGATCACACAATAGGAGGTAGCTAGTAGGTAAGGGAGTCTGGGACTGAGTGCACACATGTAGGTCAGTGCCTGTGCTACACTGATGCATGGGCTGGTAGACAGAACACTATCAAGAACAGGTCTGACAGCACAGTGTTCAATGTAGAGAAATGGTAATGAGCTGCTAATGAGGTTTTTCACTGTACAGGTTTGCCATGTCACCAAGTCAGAGTTTCTCTCCATCAAGCCAAGTGAGCAACCTGTGTTGGCCAGTTAGTATATGTAGAAATGATCTCTGTAAATTCCAGCCTTGGTTTCTTAGCACTGCATTAGTCAATAATGTAAATAACATTTAAACTAAGCTACTTGCTTGCCGTTAATTCAACTCATATTTGCTTTTATGGTGTAGCTATATAATGTGTATAGTCTTTAAACTGTATTAAACTTTTATTCTGTCCTCAAGAGAAGTGAAACACATTAGTGGAACTAGCTGCTTTCACACAAATTCAACAAAAACATATAAAAGATCTTTCATCAAGGTATCACAAGTGGGAAATGCTTGAATTTTATTCTGTAATATAGGTTCACAGGTAGGAGTTCACAGTATTACTGTTTGTTATTCAGTGATTGCTATTAGGCTAATGGCCCAGGTGACCTTTCTACACCTACCCACGTTTTCTGGAAAGAATAATGATGCCCCGTATCCAAGCAGAACATTGAGGTGCAGGCATTTATAAGTTAGCCCTATCCATAAGGGACATGGATGCCAGGCCTGGTGTAAATTTCCTATTCCCCATTCACTGGTTTATGTTGCCCTTAAACTGGGCAATAGATGAACTTAGCTTCACATGGAAGGGAAGCCTGTTCCATAGGAGGGGCAATCTCTGGGGCACATATCTGTCTCTCCACCACATATCTGTCTCTCCAGCATGTTCTGATTAAGTCAAAAACAAAATTCATGTCCCTAGACCTTGTATTTCTGGTACTGTTTCACTTATGAATATGCAGGAGACTCGTAAGTGTGGAGTTTGCCGATGCCTTGTAAGCCAAGCATAGTTCACTCCTCAGCAATCTGTAGGAGACTGAGTAGAGGGAAAGGGCTTTGAGTGACACTGTAACTCTTGCATATCAGTAAGTCTGTCGGTGTGATTGACTGTATACTGTGATCTCCAGCATGTGTTGGAGAGAGTCACTGCTGACCATAAAGTAGTTTGTTTATTTATGTTTTGATTACAATGGTGTCCACTGGATTTTTTTCCAGACTATTTTCAGTAGCGGCCTACGGGAGAAAATCTCAAGATCAATAAGTACAGATTTTTACAGATAAGAAATATAACAGAATCCAAATAATTAATCTACAGCAAAAGTAATACATACAGAACTGGGGAAAATGTTACACTGCATAACAGTGCGCAGAATGCTAGCATTACGAATCAGTCTTGATGTGATATTTTGGAATTCTTTTTTCATGCACACAACTAGTTATGACTGCCAGCCTGAACATAACCCCCTATATAATACTGAAGGAATATTTCAAAATACAGACAACTATACAATCAAGTTAGAAGTTGCAGGAGACAGTTTGGTGGCTAATGACTAAATTATCAGATAGGCTAGAAAGTGGTCACACTTGGTTGGCCAAATGGCTCTTGCCAACTTCCAAAACCTACTTTTGCATGGAGTACTGTATGCCGAGCTTTGAGGTATGCATGCTCTGTATTCTACAAAGTATAGGAGTACTTAATTAACCATCAAGCTGTCCTCCATGTGTTTTGTATTATTTTATTGTTTTCCTTCCTTGGGTTGCACTTGTAAAATTTCGATATCAGAGTAAGTCTGTTATCCAAAGCTTTACATGATGATCACAATACACTAGTAGACAGTTAATTGTTAAGTGGAATGTTAAGTAGAATGCTGCTTGGCTACACAGCTGCTGACTCAGATTTAACAAAGATCCAAGTCATCAGAAGGTTGACTGGTGAAAAAACAGTGTTACTAGAAACCACTGTCCATCTCTAACAGATAGGTTCAAGCCCTGCATTGACTATGCTCTGTTGAAGATTATAGGCATTACTCCACTGCTGCTGTGTGCTATCATGGTGAATGACAGGCCATTCCAATACTACTGTGGTGGGAGGTATTGACAGCTGGCTGATAACATTTACCATCACATTTCTACTCAAAAAAGGAAAAAAAAAACATATTTCAAGTGGGCCAGATTATGGATGTCACAATCATCGGGCCCAGTTTCCAAGATCTCTACTACGAGAACCTATTTGCAGCTTGCTGGTTGAAAATCAAATTCTCAAATGTTACAAGATGGCCAAAGTAAAAAACAAAAAAAGATAAACAAGGCTTTTCCTTATCTAATTATCCATCCATCCAGGCTTATAAGTCACATCCGATTCCTTCAGTGACCCTATGGACAGCCACCACCATCTTTAGAATTTGCTAGGTAAATAGGGAATGAAGAAGATTGTCTGTCCTTTCTTCTGTATCACACAGGCACACACACACACACACACACACACACACACACACACACACACACACACACACACACACACACACACACACACACACACACACACCATGCACATGTAGGGATAACCGAGGTTTGCCAAACTGCCTAACATCCATCTTTGGGATATGGGAGAAAACCAGAATACCAAGAAAAATCCATACAAACAAAAGTAAGGCATTTAGACACCAGAGAGAGAAGGTACCTCAGCTGAGACCCATACTAGAGTATCTGCTGCTGTGAGGTGACAATGCTACTCAATGTGCCACTGCATTGCCACAAAGTTACTCCAGCTCATGTGGAATGGACAATCCATTTAAATATTCAGCTCTCGTAGCCTGTTCCAGCCAACTGGCACATGCAGCTGTCAGGTTTTCCATCAGATAATCCATCTCCTTGTCAGCTCATTACTCATTAAGGTCACTTGAAATGACTGAAGAGGCCAGAAAGGCATTATCTCTACTGAAGGACAAGAGCCCAACTCATGAGGGTTAGATCCAAAGCTACCAGGTAAGGCATTAGTGACTGAGAATGGTAGGTTGTATGTATATATATGACAGGGATGCTTGGGGCAGCTAGATGCTAAGCATATGGATGTGAAGATTCAGGAAACAGAAGGAAGCATAAACATTTAAGGTGTTGCTAAAAGCTACCATTTTGTAGTTCAAGTGACCACACTGCAAGTCTCAGAATACTGCTGTTTTTTGAGTGCATATCATTATTAGCTGAAGGCTAACACTATAAAATTAATTAATGCAATGTGGTTTAGATAAGCCTGGAAACTGGTACATCCAGTCCCAAGTTATATTTTGACAGCTTTATGTATATCCAGCAGACTATGTATGCTGTACATTTCCAAGTCAGTCATTTACCTTCCTCTTAATACAGACATCTTGTATCTACTGGCTCTTATTTAGTTTTATACACTGAAACGCAGTCACATAGTGTTATACACAGATAATTTCTATGTACAAATGGCTAAGCCCAAAGAGACACAGACTGTCATTTTATATGATTAGAGTATCTGAAAGTGTGCTGTAACCCATTATTTCATTTAAAGGGTAATTTTAATAAAAGACTCACAGCCAGATGTCAAGCAATAGTAATGAAAATTAGAACCAGCCCCAGCCTTGGATGCTTGGCCATTTCATCTTGTTCTCATTTAGAATTTTGTGAATAATCTTTGTGGCCTCTTTGGGCAGAGGACACATATGGCACATACTGGCAAACAAAATGGATCAGACACTGATTACAGAAGCAAGCTTTAACTGTTCACTGGTGAAACTTTCTCCCTCCCCTCATTCCATGCTATGCATTTTCTAACAGTTGCTAGGTATATATATCAGACATGGGGCACTTATAAATGAGATGCGAAATATTAAAGCAGAGATGTTAAAATTGTAATTACATGGGATGCACATCATATGAAAATGATCTGGAAGTACAGCACTGAAAATGGGCACAGAAGGTCCTTTTTGACTTGGACGCTGTACTACCTTTCATGCTTATTTTTGCTTTACTGCCTACTTGCCTGTCACTCCATTGTAAATAGCTACAAAGTGAAGTGATTACTGTCAAACAATATTGTCCGAACCATTTGCATTTGAAATGCTTACTTACCTAACTGGCCTGGTTGCTAAGTAAAAGGACTAGAGATGATAACTTTGCACATGGTGTCACTGTCAATGCAATGTTTTTTCAACTCTTGTTTAGGATCAAAATAAGACACCTAAAGCATCTTAAATCTTACAAAACTATGGATTTGAGGGAAATTTATTTAGCCCTCAAATTCCAAATCTGTTAGGAAACAGCAACTGGAAACCAAATGTCTAGGAAATGTATCTTTACAGAAAGTAGCACAAAATCAGTGCCACCAGAGCTATCAGAAGCATGTCAGCTTTCTCCACAGACCACACACCCTAAAAGAAGAAAACATCATTCATCATATCTTGACTTTATCAGCAGTTCAGATATTCATGCTTCATTCTTAATTATTAGTATTATTTCCTAATTGTTTAATATCCCAAAATGACTTGGTGGGGACTGCCATGTTGATGTGATTTGATTTTACAGACAGGGTTATTCTCACAATGCATGCTGTATCCATATAAGAGAGCACTGAAGTGCATTTTCTGTGGTCCTGTCTCTCTTCATTCACTTGAATTGGCAATACTGTATTTTATTAACTGTTTCTGGTTAGTGTGTTAGTTTAAGTATTTTTGATGACTTCTTTGTATTTTTATTAGTGGCCATGTCCTGGAGGGTCTATGTCAATTATTCAAACGCTTAAAATGTCGAACGTTATATGGTCGAGACCATATGTTCGACATTTCAAGTGTTCGAAGGTTGACTTTTAATGGCACAGTACGGTGCAGAATGGGAGAATTTCCCTTTTTACTGCACTGAAGTGCGGTCTCGGAGTTGGTATACTTAAGTAGGGGGGTGTGGGGGTGCAGGGAGGCTTGCCCCCCTGCTCATACTGTTAGTGTATGTTTTCCTTTTTTTATTTTTGTTTTTATTAGATATTCGAACTTCCAAATATCGACCATATAGTCTCGACCATATGGTATTCGACATTTTGGAAGTTTGAATATTTGACATAGACCCATCCTGGACAGCTTTAAAGCATTTCTGAATATTAGATATTTGGGAATAGCTAACTTAGTTGCTTCTGTACAAACACAGATATGTAGAGTCAGGCTATAGTCTCCAGGTTAGGTGGGAAATCTGTATGTATGTATGTATGTATCTGTTATCAAAGGCATTGGTTCTGTTTTGATGTAGCTGTTATCAAAGGCATTGGTAATATACATGCTACATATGTGTTAGTACTATAAAACTTTGAAATTAAATATACTTTTACATATAGACATCCTTAAACATGAATGAGTGCTAAGCAGTTGTGTTTAGTAACAAATATACTGTCTTAAGTCTCATGGCATTTTTTTAGTTATAAATATCTAACTATAAGATTTTCATCAGTTACTTTCTTGTAATTGTGCAAGAATTCAGAATCTGACTCTCCTTAACTGTTGATGTTAAACTTTTAGATAAAAGAAGTATATATCCAGTTCCATGCAGCAGACAGCTAGTCCCTCAAGTGTAACCAAGTCAATCTGGGTTAAATTAGCTGCCCTGTCATTGAAGGAGCTGGTTGTGGAGGGGCCCGGGTGTGGAGGGTGTAAGCAGACAATACCTTTCCCATCCTTGGGGAGGGATGGGACTGAACAAACCAGTACCAACTTGCCTATTTTTGGGGGTGGAGTCAGTATGCTGTTGTGAAGGGGTTGTTATACACTGTGCTGCAAGACTGACACCTCTGGCTGACAGCTCAGAAAAGAAGGTGGGTTGTGGGGGCTTGAGCCCACCAAGGATAATGCTGATCTCAAGCTATGCATTCTAGGTGTATGGAAGTGCATGTTTGGGAGCCTAACACAGCAGGCATTTCACTGTATCTGCCAGTCAACAGGAGGATGAGTTATGAGCAATGAGAAATTCTTGACACCCTGTATGAAGACAGCCCACTGTTCCTGACTGACACCTCCTGAGCCCAGTAATCTCACACTCTGGGTAGTAGGGGAGCAAAAGGGTTAATGTGGCATGAGGACTCATTGGTGGCTGGAAGATTAGGAGGGCAAAAGATAACATACAATGAGCACAGCATGGGCACGTTATGACTATTTATATGCCTTGTATTCAATGAACTTTTAATGTTAGTTTTATAGTATGTCAGTGGACACCATGTATTTTTATGGATCATGCATGTTTTAAAAGTATACAATTTCATACACCGAATAAGTAAAATGGCATTCTTATGTGCGTTTTGTACCCATCTATATAATTCTCTGGAAGTTTACCTAACAATTCTGTAAGGGAGGATGCTGACTTATGATCATTTATACCCAGGTAGCAAATGCAAGGTTTTACAGAAATTTGATAGTAAGAGCGTGGCATGTTGCATTATATTTGGTTCTCATTATATAACTTCTTTTCGGGATAGAAGAAATAGCAGATGTAAGACTAGATATGTAATGAGTTGTCATTAGGTAAGAGTCAAAATATTACATTTCTTCAGAAAAAATGAACTTGTTGTCACTGGAAATATGCCACCACAAAAACTCCTTGTATGTTGTGTGGTGTTGTAACCATAGCTTCATGCTCCAAAAGCTTTGCAAACTCACGTTTGGTGATAATGCAGTTAACTGGCTACAAAGCCATCTCAAGGATAGAATATTCCAGATATATGCAAATAATACATTCTCCAAAAATGCAACTCTTTACACAGGTATACCCCAGGGCTCTTCTATTAGGACCCCTGATCTTCTTTATCTTTATTAGTAATACTACCTTAAATCTCTCACAGTTCAAACTGGTTATGCATGCTGATGATAGTCTCATGACAGAAACCAGCAAACCCCATAACACTCTTCAAACCAGGTTGCAAGCAGACTTTTCTACCCTTTCTACTAGGTTATTTACCAACATACTCTGTTAACCCCAAAGGAAAACAGCTCAATCATCTTTGGCAAATGCCAAAAACTCACAACTTAACCCCCTCTAACCCTCAAAATATTAATGGTGACTGCATTCCCAATGTAACAGAACAAAAATACCTATGGCTGACATTTGACCCCTCATTCAGTTTCTCTTATCTTGCAGATACCATTACTACATAGGATGACACAACTCAGACACCGCTACCAATTCTCCAACTTGCTATCCCTCACTGACTGTAAGGCCATCTCCACAAATCCATTGATTCCTAAACTAGAAAATGGACTGTCTTTTCTATACCTGCACTCATCACAGAACACATATAAATTACAAATCATGGAAAACAAAATAGTCAAGATTCATTTTACTTGCAGATCCAAATATGCATCACTACACATGGCTAAATCGCATGCAAGATTCTTCATGCCACTACAATTTACAAAATACTGACCACTAGTTTCTGTCCTTCACTGAGAAGATTCAGAGGCACTTTAATATAACACTTAAAGAATAAAGCAAATTGTAATGCTTTCTACATGTTAGCTAAAAGATTCAACCATTTCAGAATTAGTACATGTCAGTTGCTCTTTTAATGCTCTTATTCATTTTAATCACTTATTGCTGTACTGATTCAAAAATGTTTTAATCTTAATGTAACCTCTTTCTTGTGCGGATTCCATGGAACTGACTTCTGTTGTTAAACATTATCTAAATTGTCTTACCTCGAGTACATTACTCATAGATGTAATATTGCACTGTTATCTGTGTTTTTGTTGTACTGATTTTATTGGTTGTGACTAAAGAGGGTCGGTAGACCAGCTCACTTACCTGGCTAATAAATGGAAATAAATAAATAAATAAAAGTTTAAAAAGGAAAAAGAAAGAGGGGAAGCAATTATGTTAGTACTCCGTGGCACTGGATGTTACAGAGTGAACTGTTATGTCTGATTCCCTTATTGATCTTCTTTGTAGTTTTGCAGGCTCACTATCTTCTGATTCTTGATTTCACTATGTGTGTCAGTGAAACGACAGTTCATAATCACCTTTCTTAATCTAGATTGGTAGATGTCTAGTATCTCGGTGGTCTCTTGAACTGACTTTCAGGATATATACATTTAAAACTAGGTATTATTATTTAGCTCAAAGCTATTTTGTAAGTTTACCTTTACCATACTGATATTTTTCTGACTCAGTAGCCAATGTGCAATACACGTGATGAAGTGTTTTTCTGACATATAAATTATCATGGCTTTTAGTCCTGCATTTTCAGCGACAACGATTATAGTCACAGAGCTATCAAATTTTTATACTCATTTATTCCCACTGTGGTCCAAATAAAATCTGTTTTCTGTATTAAATACTGGAAAGGTCATTTGCTACACAGACATTTTCATTCTATAAATAAAAAAAATGATTCCTTTAAATCTGCCTGACCATATCTTGTGTGACTGCAGCATATCTGATCTGATTGTCATATGTATGTGTGTGTATTCACCATGTCTGAATTACTAGAAATAAGTATGTACCTATCACATTTTCATAGACTCTATCAGCAAAACCCAGAGTTACAAACTGTTCTGGTATTCTGGTAAATGACAGGCTTAACAAATACTGTTGATGTCTTCAGCTGCCATTATCCAAAGTTATGGCAACCCTAAAGGGATATATGTAGGGACTGAGAGTGCATGGGAGCATATCCCACCTGCATTGAATGGCATTAGCTTATTTCTTGGCCCTTGAAATAATGCATTTTTTCTAAGTATTTTTAATTAGTTCATGCTTTGTTATTGCATGCTTCATATCTGCAATGCAAAGATGAAATAATGCTGTAGTAGATTGCAAAACTGTATACCCCTTGCTGTACAGCAGACAGTAATGTAATAGTTTTAGGTAAGTATGGCTGGACTGCCTGAAGTGCTTTTCTGCATATACTTTACACAGAACAATGCAGCCTATTTTGTGGGACTTCATTTCTTTTTATGACAAAAAAAAAAATCACTTAGAATGAAAGTCTTCTTACAGTAGTCATCAGCTCAGATGACCGACTAGTTTACATTAATTCTGGGTATGTGACACTGCATCTAATTCTTCGTAACTGACTTAGAACATGTTGAAAATAAAAAATGTTATCTCTATAAACTTCTTCATTAGGTGAAGGAAGAGGAAACCACAGTTATATGAAATATGAGTGTTAACTATATCTTTAATTATGTTGAAATATGAATGTTAACTATATCTTTCATTATGTCGAAATATGAATGTTAAGTATATCGTTAATTATGTCAAAATATGAATGTTAACTACATCTTTAATTGTCGAAATATGAATGTTAACTATATCTTTATGTCGAAATATGAATGTTAACTATATCTTTAATTATGTCGAAATATGGATGTTAACTATATGCTTAATTATGTCGAAATATGAATAACTATATCTTTAATTATGTTGAAATATGAATTTTAACTATATCTTTAATTATGTTGAAATGTGAATGTTAACTATATCTTTAATTATGTCTTGCTGCATACGTTGGCTGCAACCCCCACACCTCTGTGAAGTAAATATACCAGTTCTAAGGCTGCACTGCACTATCTTGGCAATACACTGGGTTTTTGTTTTTTATCAAACCCAAGCATTCCCTTTATTGCAAGGCTGCACGGGTAGGAGGGCACAGATCCCCCATGTCCTGGGGGTGCAGCAGACAAAGCTTCAACAGGTTGCAGGTTGGTTCGTGGGGAAGAACATAGTGTGACACTTACTTTATGTCTGCTTGTGTGGGGAAGAACATAGTGTGACACTTACTTTACGTCTGCTTGTGTGGCAGTATGAATGTGCCGCCTCTGATGCAGGCCTTAGAGAAAGTAAATGGGACTCGAGGGTGGAGTTGGGAGCATAACAAAAACAGTTCCAACTCTGCAGTGGGTAACAGCACCACTCTTGGCACCTGACTCTCTCCTTATCAACGGAATGAGTGGGTCATCTGGCTGTTACCCCTGGGAGGAATGAATGGGCCAACAGGTTAACCAAGGGGAAGTTTTGATGGTCACTGAGGGGTTGGGGACCCAAAAAAGATATGAATGAAATAAAGGGTGGATTTAAGCTAGTTTCAAGCAGTCTGAAGACGTGACTGGTGGCATAGTAATGTTTTTAGTATAAAAATGAAGTAAACTGAATACAGTTCTTAAAACTATGTGGTTCACACAGAGTAGTGGCTCTCTGTAAGGTTTCTTGTCAAGGCATAGCAGCTGGCTGGTGAAGCCTGTTAAATGCACAAGCCCTGCCCTATCTGACCCTGACCCATTTTATCTTACTAAATGTAGTTAACATTGAAGGCTGAGAGAATAAGATTTTTATTAATTATGCATTTCTATGGCTGTCCTACTTGGGAAATGAGCACACGGTCAAACACAAAATCAGCTGAACTACCCATCACAGCAAGCAAAAAGAAAGCTGCATGCAAATGACCAAACTACCACTGCTTCCCTGAGGACACCCACCACAGTGTATTATCATGCAACCAGGCTGTGTGCCAGGTATGTCCCAGTCTAGTAGCGTCTATGTTCACTGACTGATATTTATTTATTGTTGTTGGCATAGTTACTTGCAAGGTATAAGAAAAACCCCAGTGGAGATGTCATTTCATTGTCTGATATAGTCCTGACACTGTATTGTATAATTTACTAAATTCTTGTTTTGAGGCATCTCCACAGGCATTTTTCTTGTACAGTGTATGATTTTCACCTGGCTGGTTACATTTTCTTACTGCTGCTTATAATGACCAACTGCAATTTTAATTAAAATAAACTAAAAATTCTGGTTAGCCACACAAGTAGAAAAAATCCAGAGCTATCAGAATCACAGCCTGTAGGTCTTCAATAATAAGGACCAGAGAACACTTAACACGTCTTTTGTTTCAACAATCAATGGCTGGATCATATTCTACATCTCTTGGATCACTCAGCATTTAGGATTAAAAATATTAGTCCTTCCCAAAGCTATATCAAGTCAGTGAAGAATGTGGTATCCAGGCACACTGATCTATCACTGGAAATGCATTCAGGGAAGCCTTTCTCAGATTTTGGTGCATGTTCATGAGACTAACTCTGATTCTGGCTATGGGATGAGTCTCATAAAAGGAGTTAGTGAATTGTA
The DNA here is from genome assembly GCF_019279795.1 of Protopterus annectens. Classification (NCBI taxonomy): domain Eukaryota; kingdom Metazoa; phylum Chordata; order Ceratodontiformes; family Protopteridae; genus Protopterus; species Protopterus annectens. The sequence goes on along the minus strand of NC_056738.1, from coordinate 524,573,962 downwards.
TGAGAAGTCTTTGAACAATACACACAAAGCTATATATGCTGTCCTAATGTTATTCATATGGCAGAAATTATGCAAAATCTTTGCCAGGAAAAAATGGTAGGGGAAATGCTAAATTAACACAGTGGGGAATTACATAAGTCAGTTTTTCCTAATAGCAAGTTGCACACCTAAAATGAACATCAATGTAGTTTATGATTGCTACAACAGGCTGTTAAAATGATTCTCATGGGGACCTACAACTGTAAAGTACTAAGGCTAATGAAATTTGGACACAGTAGATCAAGTCAAGAAATAAAAACTCTGTACAATTCTTCATTTCATCATGACCTTTCCAGAGCCATGATAATACAGTTATCACTTATAGTGAACAAAAAATAAGCATATCTGTGAGATTTAGGTACTACCTGTCTATTAATCTGTTTTTTTGTTTTGTTTTTTTGTTTGTTTTTTTTTGTTTTTTGAACAAGGTAGAACACTGATCCACATAGCTATTTTTCATACTCAGGCAGCACTGTCTGGTTAAATGATCTGCCAAGAGTCGCACAGTAAAGCAAATAGATGCTGAGTGAATCAACCCTTAGACTACAAGAACCAGCTTGTTAACAACTCATAGCCTAAATTGTCTGCTCTAACTGCCAGATAAAACTAAATTACTAAAGTATTAAACTAAAGTACAAGTACTAAAACAGGAACTAAACTAAACTAAACCTTTAACTAAAGTACAAGTACTAAGCCAGGAGGAGTAGTATTTATCTAAAATTTAATTTGGTTTGGGGCTGATGAGTTCTGTGACATGTCAGGGATAAAGCCCTGGCCATACCTCTCAACCTCTCAGTGCAGGAAATCTGTCTTAAGCCAGAAACAATGGGGGAACAAAGGCCAGAAAATAGGGACATATTTTAAATATTGCTCCTATAAACTTAGAAAGTTGCTAGAATGACAGATTTTGCATTATTATTATATATTTTCTGAAGGATATGAAGTCTGAAACTCAACATATATGTCATTATTTAACATTATTTAGTGACTTCAGTTCTCAATGATTTGCCAGAAAACCACAAATGTTATGTGGAAGAGACCAAAAATAAGAGGCAAAATTCTGGACAGTCTACTAAAATCTGGACATCGAGAGGTATGGCCCTGACTACAATCCAGACATCCTAGCCCAGGCAGCAGAGAAGCTGGCAGAGGCAGAGAAAATAGTAATGAGGTAGTGTCTGCTTGCCTTTCTCTGGAGGAGGGTTGAGCACACATTCTCAGGTTGCACACATACCTCTCAGCTGTCCAGAATTTCGCAGAATGCCCAGATTTCTGCCTCATACTTTTGACCTGTTTCTCATAACATTGTACACCCAAAACTGTCACAGACAATGTGAGTCAACCAGACAATTTTATTAGCAGCATCCAGAACATAAAACACACGTTAACCCAGGTTTCGTCCTCGTAATGAAGACTTCTTCAGAACAATGAATGAAATCCAGTTCATATTTAAATAACCCTCTATACATCACTAATTTATGTCATTATTCAATGAATGCTAAAATGAACAATTATCAATTACAATTAACTAAAAGGAGCCACACTGCATCAAATTAAAATAACAAATATATGTAAACGTATAACTAGATTTGTATATGCTAAATGAATTGAATCCACAAGTATAATATATGTAAAAAAATATATATATATGCTTATATCATAATTAATTTTACACTGCTATTCTAATAACATCAGGCCTGAATGCTTTTAACCGTACTGGGTACAGTATCCTAATACACTGTTATACACTAATTTTTAAAAATATACCTACATAAAATGTTGAATCAATAATTAATACATCAATGTACACAATAAAATTCATCCTAAAATATGCCTTAACTTTAAAATAGGGGCTATACTAATATATTCATTAATACCAGGACTCATTTGAGCATTTAACCTTAACTGCCACTTTAATTCGCATACATCAAGATCTCATAACATTGTGGTTTACTGGCAAATCATTGATGACTGAAGTCAGAAAATAATGGCAAGCATTTGAGTTTCAGACTTCATATCTTCAGAAAATTTGTGCTAATGCAAAACCTGTTAGTCTATTAACTTTCATAGGTTGTGAGAGCAATATTTAAAAAGTGTCCCTGTTTTGGTGCCTTTGTCCCAACCCCCTCCCCCCCCCATTATTTGTGTCTTTATCCAGATTTATTGCTTTAAGAGGTTGAGAGGTGTGGTTGCACTTTCTGCACTGAAATGCTCAGCCAGGACCAGAGATCACACAAAGGTGTTTACTTGCAAGGGGGAAGGGCTTTCTGAAGGATCACTTGTGAAAGTGGTAGCAGGCTGTTGTTAGGACCTATTGAATTCTGAATATTTGAGCATCTAAGGGTACATACAATGGAAAATGTAGGGCCTAAAAGAAATTCCAACCTAGGCAGATGATGGCATGTTGGTATCACTTCCTGCACTCATCTTTCACCTCTCAGGAAGAAAGGAGCCAATTGAGCATCTGGGAGGAGTGGCCTGATAGTCAGGGTGATCAGAGCATTAAGGCATTTGAGGGTGACATATGGACCTCCTATCACACAGAAGAAGAGGTAATAGAATGTACTGAAAAATGTCCACAAAACCAAAAGTACATCCTGCTATTTAAGTAACTGGCAAAATGCTGAAAAGGAAAATCTGTAGAATTAGTGGTGACATACGCTGATCTATTTTGTCATGCAATACCTGCAGGCTGCCTAAAAGAGAAGGCTTGTGAGCAAGAAGGTGGGTGGTGTCACCTCTGAGAAACTTGGTAAGACTAAGCTGTTGCTTTCTTATTTTATTATTGATTGCTTTGTGACTTGGATCCCTGTTTTGACTTGGAAATTTTTATACATCTTTTCCAGACAACCTAGCTTAGCCACTATTTTATGAGATGCTTTGTTAAAGTGACATTTGGCACTGACTGATAGCTTGTTAAATTATTTGTGAACTAGGCATGCTGGAACATGAAAGTGCAGGCTAAAATAATATACTCATGTGAATCCTCACCAACAGTTTTCAAGATCTCTTTTCAGGTCTGCATTACATTTCAAAAGCCATTTTAGGAAATGATCAGCTAGAAATAGAGGAAGAAAAATCAGCAGCTGTTACAGTACTAAATTCTTGTATAGCAGTGGGAGTACATCTCACAAAATTTGCAATTAAGACCAGACATGTACAATGCATAGCCATTAATGGACTACTTGCAAATGTCTTCAAGTATCCTGAGCAGTTACATCTTAAGGTTTACTACAACTATACACACGATAGCCATTTGCCTGAGACTGATACAGCTCTAACGTCAGTAAATGGAACAAAAATCCTACTTCAAATTCTCACAGACTTTGAGTGGGCTCCTAAGTATGTACCTTTCCTCTTTTCTACCTGTTGTATCAGCATCATAGTAACCATCTTTGAAACTCAGGTACTGATACCTTTCATTTGTTTATATACCCTGTTTAGTTGACTGTGTTACATGATTCAGAAAGGCACAGACACACCATGTGCCAGTATTTGCCAATTAACTAATTTAAGCCAATTACTTCAAGAAATGTGCACAAGGCAGGATTTTCAGGGAGACCGACTTCAAATGATTATGCCTCCTAAACACTACAGAACTGATAGCACTGTCTATATCCAAACATACATCACTCACAAAATCTTCTATACACCTTTAAAGCTTACTCAGTTAATTTCCTGGGCTGGCTTGCAATTTGCCAAAAGAGTGCTGAGCTGGGAAGTCTCCAAACCCCACCTCCCCACCCTTGGGACCACCAGCTGGTAAGTCCTGTATCCTCCCATCACTCACCGTTGGTTTCCCTTGGTAACCCTGCCTTCCACTACAGAAGACAGGATGATTTCCACCTCCCTCCTCCTGTCAAGGATATCTCTTTATGCATACTGTGAACCTAGCCTAGCCAATCCAACCTTGAGGTCTGAATAAAAGATCCATACCCTCTTATCTAACATGTGCACTCTATCCACCTGGCACATCTCCAACCACTTAGCTTTAATACCAAGGTGTGCTATCTAAATGCTTCCCCATGAATGTTACCAGTTTGCTTCCTATACTATTTATCCCACAGCATATTCTGTCTAATTGCTGAATCTGGGATTTTTTCATTTCAATCTGTGCACCACCTCTGACCATAATAAGTGCACCTGAGGCCAAAATTGCTTCATAAATCTCAAGTCTTGCATAATTAACTGTAACAATTCCTTGATTGTCAAATGACATATAACCCCCCCCCCCCCCAGTGCAAAGGAATAACACCTGGTTTGCTCCAGAACCTGCTCTGAAGCTACAATTCATGCATAAGTTGCCCTCAGCTTGTGCCTGTAACCCCTTATCATTTGCCTTTCCGGTGACATGGTTTCTACCCTTTGTGCTGGAGCATTCACTGCAAACTTTTAATGGATGAATGTCAGATGATTGACATCCTTCCCTTGGATGTTGCTACTTGTGCTGGGAAAATAAAGGGAAATGTAGTTTAAGCAGGCCAGTCCTAATATGCGCCCTTCAAGCATTAGACTTCCATCAGCTCAGTTGCTTAGTTGCTTCCTGCATTACTCTCAGCCCAGTGAGAATGTGAAGCTTTCCCTATCCTAAGAGAATGTGATGTGTACTTTGCACCATCTAAGCCACACACATCTACTATCTTCCAAAGTAAGGTCCTCACTTGATACAGCATTACAGGTTCTTCCTGTTGGTAACAAAAGAAGGGTCCTTGTCTTGAATCTGTCCGTGCCTGGTACTGATGTGGTATCCTTGTAATGTTCCACTTGAGCACATACTAGTAGCTTAATAAACACCCATTGCTCCATTCCTTCTTGATCTGTTTTTAACTGAGCAATGTGTATGCAAACCCCATCATCTCAATCCTGCACATTTGTCCAGTGCAATATTACTGGTCTCCCCCACCCCCCAATAAATGCAAATAATATGGAATGAAAAGTATGAAAAACTAGAAATGAAAAATAAATGCACCAGATGAATCAAAGCCACAAAATTAGCACTTTCATCTTCTTTTAATCCAAAGACTTAATCAGAAATGAACTTGTATTGCACTTCACCCTTTAAATACACAAAACCTTGTGATATCACAAAATCAATCATCCAATAAAATGCTCGGCCTTATGAACTCAATAAAAGACATATTAGTGCTATATAAATCTAATAAAAACCTCACACTAAAATGAAATAATTTTTCAGCCTTCTTTTCCTTAATTCATATTTAATATTTACTGAATCATTTAAACCCTGATGATCATCATCCTTTAGTTTTACCTGCCAACAAAGTTATTTATATTCTAATAAGTTGTTAAAATCTCCTCCCTGCTCATCCTGACAGGGCTTTTCTACATTCAAAAAAAAATCTAACTTTTTAAAATTATCACGTGTAATACTGTGTTTGGCTAGTGCATTAGAGCAGTTCTTCTTGCGAATAGCTAAATTATGTTCATATACTTGTCACTTGCTGAACACTCTGCAAGATTAACCACCCCTTCTGTCTTACAGGAGTATGAACCCTGCATTTTAGCGGTATAAGGCAAATTATACAATAACTGTCCATTAGCATTCAAAAAGTAGCATGTCAGTCCAACCAATGTGCCTGTTGTAAAGCCAAGCATATACGAATGGAAAAAGGTCTGGTCACCTGGACTTTCTTCCATTGGTATATACTGTAACTTTTACATTTTGTAAACAAAAGTAAATAAATAAAATTAGAAATCTGGACAGTCTGGACATACGAGAGAGACAGGACACAGCAAATACCAAGAAAATCAGGTACGTAATTCAAAACTAAAGAAACGTACCTGATTTTTCTTGTATTTCCATTCTATCCCTCTTCTACCCCTAAAGTGTCTGAAACCTTTTTTGTTTTTTTTTTTTGTTTTTTTTTTAAAAAAGGAGCAACAGAGATCTTCCTTTCTCCATTGCTCCCTTTCCAAAGCACTGATGTGCTGGGTAAGCGCGGGAACACAAGTCCCATATGCATGCTCAGTTCATCAAAAAAAGCAACAGGATATGAATAATAACCTGGAATAAATTCATATATTTTATAAAAAAATAACTAATCCTAATCTTCTCTTCTCTAAAATCACTGTTTGTGGTGATATCCATTCCAGCCCTGGCCCCTCAGCCTATACCATTCCATCATCCTCTGCCCCTAATTCTTGTACAACACCCACAAAACGTTTTCTTACTTCCATTAACATTCTTAGTATTTTAAACAAAGTTACAGACCAACAAGCATGTTTTTTTTAATACTCACCAGATATTACTGACATTGCCGAAATATGACTAAAACCCCATATACAAGATCCTAAAATTCTATCCCTGGCGAGAATATAATTTAATGTGACAGACTGCACAAAAAAAGGGGAAGGTGTTGCAATTGTATATAATTATCTAAGTTTCTTACACTTCAAAACTAACATACCAACCTTCCAAAATGCAGAACTTATCTTTCTTCTCAATGTTAATAAACATAAGAAGCTTTGTATAGTTGCCCTCGACATACCATCAGGTTATGATATTAACTTATTAGAAGAAATTATTTGCTGGATAACTATGAATATTACTATTGAAACCATTATCTTAGGCAATGTTAATATTGACTGGTTATCTGTGACAGCTAACACCCCAACTACTAGTCTTAACTTGTATTTTGGTTCAAACAGCTGAACTCTTCCCCTATTCGAATCAACAAAGTGAATCATAAAAATTTTATCCTTGACTGAATACTTGTCAATGACCCCAGCAATCATGATATCTCAGGGATACTGCCTGATTCCCTTAGTGACCATCACTCTGTTCTCCAGTAGAGAAATTTCCCACCACAAAAAAACAGCAATATAGAACTACTCGAAATCTTTCTAACTTTTATCCTGATACACTCAATAATCTACTAAAATCTGTCAACTGGTCCCCACAGAAACTCTACCCCCTAGACAAAACTGACAACAAATTCAACAATATATGTATAAATACTTTAAATACCCACGCCCCTACTAGAAATAAAAGAGTAAAAAATACTTAACCCCCTTGGCTGCTTCATTCTACAAGAACTCTCATGCAAAAATATGACAAATGATGAAACAATGGCACAAAGATAAATCCCTTCAAACCTGACATATATACAAGGAGTTGTGTAACCTCACCAGGAAGTAAAATCACCTAGACAAAAAAATATTACTCTGACCCACAGGATAATCATAAAAAAATCCAAAGAAATTCTGGAGCTCAGTTAAGAAAATTTGTCAACCTGGCTCTTCTTCTCACCAAACTACTATCTGGATGTAACCCCCTCAGAAACAGCTACCAAATTTAACACTTTCTTCATCAACATCATAGCCTGTCTTACCTCCAGGTCTCACGACCATTTACTATACCTTAAAACTCTACTAATCCTGAGATCCGTGCTTTCAGTTTCCAACCTGTCTCCACATAATACGTTAAAAGGTTACTAAAGGAACTTAAACCCTGTTCCCCTTCTGCTGATAATCTCCCTGCTGAGTACTTTAAGCTTGCTCCAGACTTTAAAGCATACCCAGTCTCAATTCTCATTAACAAATCTATTCATGACTCCCATGTGCCTGCCCTGTGGAAAACATTCTTCATTATCCCCTCCATAAAGACGATAACTCCTCTGTAATGTCTAACTTTAGGCCAACTGACATATGATCCCCCCTTTCTAATATCTGGAAAAAGTGCATTCATAAGCAACTGTGCCAGTATCTGTTGCAAAATGATCTCCTAACCCCAACACAACATAGTTTCTGACCAGGCCACAGAACCACTACAGCTCTCTTCAACTTTTCTGACACCATTAATAAGGCTAGAGAACAAGTGAAGTTTATCTCTCTTTTTTTTTTTTCTACACCTCTCAAAAGTCTCTCTGGGTTTTTCCAAACCAACTCTTCTATAGTTTTCTAACTACCTATCTGAAGGATATCAATCTGTCAAATGGCTCTCTTCTTTCCCTTCTTTTTTCATAGTTAAACCAGGTGTTTCTCAAGGCTCTATTCCTGGCCCACTACTCTTTAATATTTTCATCAATAACCTATATACCTCCTATCAGAAAGTTTGCCTTTTTCAGTATGCAGATGACTCAGCTTTCATCTGCTCAACTGACAGTCCACTTTAACTGTAATTCATGACACAAAATGTCTCCAACTCAATCAAACTGTGGCTGCATCAAAACCAACCTTTACTTAATCGCATAAAGACCAAACTACTACTATTTTTCAAAGACTAATGCTAATGCTAAAAACAATTTCCACATTACCTCTTTAAACAATACACCTCTTGAAGTAGCAGTTACTCATACCAAATTGCTTGGTGTCACCATAGATGACAACATAGTTTGATCTTCACATATAAAACTATATAAAACAACCCATCAAAAGCTATGTCCACTATATAAAGAAAAAACATTCCTTACATCTTCTAGCAGAATCACCGTAGCTAATACTTATCTTTTACACACTCTTCTCTATTGCTCATTTATTTTTGACTAACATCAGATCTCTCTAAAATCACAACTGGAGTAATGCTATAATAAAAGAGCTAAATTTGCAGCTAACCTGCTACATAAATCTGCTCTGCCTCACATGCTCTCAACTGGTTAGAACTCCCACATCAACTAGTCCATATGTAATTTCTTTCGACCCATAAAATACTATACAACCCCTCTATCTGCCCTTCTATCTCCTCAGTACTTCATCCCTATCTCCCAAAGCACGCTCTGCACTCTCAAGACAAAAGCCAGCTTGAAATCTATTAGCCAAAAAAGTATGGGACAAAGTTTAATCTCACACTGTATGAACTCTATCCCAATTTCAATCAGAACTATATGTAGCCTCCATGTATTTAAGTCTTCTCTCAAAGAATTTATGACTTACTCACGGTTATGCCCCTGCACCTCACCCGCATGATCTATATTAACAAATACTTTACATTCTTGCTAACCTAACCTGTCATCATACTATATATCTATACCTTTCAATGCCTGCCCTCTCCCTACTCTTAGGGTGGACTTGTATCTTTTTATTCCTAGTATTGTAGAACACTTCTAATACTTTTGTAAATACTGATTGTTATATGTAACCATTTGTTTTATTTGTTTTTATTTTTATATCACTGGTGTATAATCATGCTTTATTGTATCCTATGTATTCCACTATCAAACTGTATGTATATATATGCTTTATTAATTACAATTTGTACTAGTTTTATTTGATGTCATTTAACTCTCTGTCCCCTAGGCCTTAACTGAAAATGGGTATTTATTACACAGTCAGACTTTCCTGGTAAACAAATGTCAATAAATATATATTTTATGTACCAATCTAGGTATCTTAAAAAAGCACAGTACAAAGCGGTATGTGGGGGATGCTTTAAACTTCGCAAGCATAAAGCCATCTCAGTCTTGTGTGATGTACCCACAGTACCCCCTGGTCATCTGGGGTAAGTTGTGAGGGGACCTGCACTCCTCTAGTCCCACTCAGGGTACTGTATTTTAATGTAAGGCCAGTCTGCAATAAGGCAGGCATTATATCTAACATATTGTGTGAATTGGGAATGATTTGCTTTAAGTGAAACTAGGTTGAACAAAAATTTCAGCCCACTCTTAGCAGCCTTGATTCCTGTGAGTTTCTTCATTATATAGTTCTCTAGTCCAGAGCAGGCCATAGTGGCACTGCAGTTTCTTATTCATTTTATCTTTGAACACAGGAAGGCAAATGCTGATGTTACTAACTCCTTTGAATTTATCATGGGACCAGAAGCAAACTGTGGGAATCTCATCATTCATATCATGCAGGCAATGTAAGAATGTTCCTTCAAGAGTTCACACACTGCCTTGACTTTCCTCTTTTATCACCTCATGTTTGGCTAGTACCAGGCAGCTTCAGTATTAGAATGGAGGAAATGTCAGTGGGTTTTGTTAAATAATTTCTCTGCATTATGAAGGAATTCAGGTTTCCTCAAGTAATTTCCTCTGTTGCTCATATCTTTGATGATACACTGGACTTGGGATTTGTACTTAGGCTCATAGTTTTTGCCATACATTAGACTTGGTCCTTTTGCTTCAGGTCATGGACAGGGACTTGGTAGTGAAACTTGTCTTATGATGTGACCTCTCCCTTCTTCAATTCAAACCTGATTTACCCCAGGTGGAATCCTTTGACCTGGAACTTGTACCCTTTAGGAATTTTAGCCTGCTCACCCCAAACTCTCAAGTCATATGCTGTGCCAGCAACATCAGGAATGGTATTCTGGGGAAGCAGGGGAGCTGGTTTATATCAACTATGGGACACTCACATTGACTCTTGACATCTTAACACCCCCAGCTGTCTTAAGTCTGGTTCACTTTAGACTGAGACAGTCATGATTTTTCTTTGAACTCCTTGGATTGTGGAATCTGAATGCAGGTTAGAGTGCAGGTGATATTGCACTGATTGTCTCAAGGACATCTTTTGTTGGATAATCTTTCACTATATAGAGAGCTCCTAAAATAAGTCTATTTACTAGTCGTAGGAGATCTCCAGAGTGGCAAAATAACACTTTTTTGGGTGGCTGTGCAGTCCATATTGCTGAGGCATCCTGAAAACTTCTTCCTCTTGGGAATGTGATCTGATTGCAATGTTCTTTGCTACCATGCTGTTCTTAATTAGACTGGGCTTCACAGTCACAAACACACACACACACACGCACACACACACACACACACACACACGCACACACGCACACACGCACACACACGCACACACGCACACACGCACACACGCACACACACACACACACACAAACACAAACACACACACACACACACACACACACACACACACACACACACACACACACACACACACACACACACACACAAACACACTCACATGATTGGAATCAGTCCTATAGAAGAAGTACTACCATCTTTGACTCAGTGTGACTTCCTGCTACTCATAAATGATGACCTGACTTTTCTAATTTTTTCCATTTTTCTATTTTTTTCCATTATAACAAATACCTGTGGTTTGAACCCTTACTTCTTGGGCTGCTTTTTGATCTGTCTGGATGAGGTGAGTGCAGTACTGTACCAGAGTTTTTCAGCATCCTTTCAGTATGAGGTTGTGCCATCTTCATTAAAGGAGACCAAATCATTAAAGGAGACAAAATCAGGGAACAGACAGGCTTATTAAGCTTCCCTTCAGTGCTGTTAAAAATTTTCATCATGCAAAAGCATTAACAGTGCTAAGGGGTCACAACAGAAGAGTGGGGGTATCCATTAAATATTTAATTCAGATTTTTTTAAAACTTCAAATGAAGTGTTCACCGGCTTCCTAATACTTCTTTGGTGGCTATTTTCTGTCCCTAGCTCTCAACCACTTACCTCCACAATCAAGGAAAAACAAAGAAGTAGTCAAAACCACTTTTAAAATATTAATACTATCATCTTCAGATACTGACAGAGTAAGATAATATGAATTAGTAGGCATTCTCTGAAGTAAAAAAAGCATGTAACTTTAATTATTATCATTATTTATGAAGTATAATTTACCACATTTTCTTCCAAAATTGCCAATTTTTGGTGGGTTTAGGAAGGACAGAACTGAATTTTGAGCCAGCATCAGGGGCAATTGAGAGATAAGTATCTGTGTGACTGCTGTTAGTTTGTTATGGCTTTCTAAGCTGTAAAACACTTATTGCTACTACACTGTTTTTATTTTTTCTCTAATTTCTGTAGTATATGGAAATATGTAAAGCTACATTCACTGCAAATAATTATGATTAGGTCTATCCAGTTAAAACTCACTTCTCGAGTGAATTTGATCATAACCAGGATGTTATGTGCTAGAGACATGTACGTCAAGAAATAGGTTCATAGGTAAGTACTAGGCTAGCAGCCCTTGTGGGCCGTTTTAAGTGTAGCCAGCTTCCCGTTTGGTACCTGAATTAACCTCTCTGATTTGATGTTAGATTGATCAATAATTATATATTACCCCTAGTGAGAATAACCAGGATCATGGGGTAGATAAACTGAAGACACCCATGCATGAGATAAAGCATTAAGAAACTGTCTGCATCCATTTGTAGTACAAGGGGCAGTCCTGGGATAAATGTTCTATTACCCATTCAAAGCTCCAAGTTGCACTTGAATACTGATAGCAGTAACTTTTGTTTTAAATGAATAGGAAGTCTGTTCTACAGCAGTGGTATCCTATGTCTGATACACCTGTCCCTCCAAACCATTCTGCTGATGTTACATGAGAGGTTTAGATCTTTGGTCTGAGTATTTCTGATGCCATTTGACTTCTGATATGCAGTAGGTCCATCAGTATTGGGTTGGAGGATGCCTTGTATTCCTGACACAGGTCACTTCTTAGCCACCTGTAAGGATATGGATTTATTATAGTTATTTTTAGTTTGTTTGTTTGTTTGTTTAATCTTCAGTGAAAGAGTTTGGGGGCATGGACATAACTATATAATAAGACAATCTCTACAATGAGCTATGCTTCTGATACTGAGATAGTGATAGAGCTTTAAGTTGGTCCATGTAGGACATCTTGTTTAGGTGTTGCATCCTTTCAGTAGTTACTGAAAGGATACAAATCCTAAACAAGATATCTCACATGGAACAACTTAAAGACAGCATAGAGAGAGAGTTCTTTAAGTTGGTCCACATGAGACATCTTGTTTAGGCTTTGTATCCTTTCAGTAACTACTGAAAGGCTGCAACACCTAAACAAGATATCCTACATGGACCAACTTAAAGCTTTGTCACTATCTCAGTATCAGAAGCATAGCTCATTGTAGCGATTGTCTTATTATAGTTAGGTCCATGCCCCCCAAGCTCATTCACTGAAGAGTAAACAAACAAACAAACAAAATAAAAATAACTATAATAAACCCATCCTGGTGATCAGCTTATTACAATTAGATCCACTCTCCCCCCCAAGCTCCCCATTGAAGAGCAAAAAAAAAAATCTGTACCTTCTACTGGCATGCTACCCTCCCTCCTACTCCAGCCATTCGTGTCAATTTCTGTGCCCTGCCCCCCACCATCCTTCCACATTTTTTCTTAAGAAAACTATTTCTTCTTTTAAACTGCAGCAAACTGCTTGCTATAAATACAGCAAACAGTTGTTACAGTTTATACCCTATCTGCATGAAGTACTACAGCAGAGGTTTTTAGTTAAAAAAAATGATTTTCTTTTTTTATACTTTTAAACTATATAAACTGCTTGCTGCATTGTAGCAAACAGTTGCTACAATTTACATCACACGAGCGCTACAGAGCTAAGGTTTGAGTTTTGACTGCAAATGCAATATAGGCTTTTAAAAAGCCAGCACTGCATTAAAGAGAGAGCCACATCAGCTTCCTGAACTCTTCGCTCCCAGTGTACTTGCCCTTCTTGCACTGCCCTAGCTCTGCTACTGCTTGAAATTACAAATACAGATGATTTATCAGCACAACATTTTTTTTCTTTTTTTTTAATTCTACCTACTGGAGATCTGCTTGTTTTCATGATAGACACTTTCCAGGTCACACAGAAATGGTCCGAGTTATATAGCTTCAGTTCCATTACACATTTTTTTTATGGTTACCTATCCCCAATTTAAGCTACATCTAAAATGTACTCTTTTCTGGCTGGTTCTGTAACACTTTGTGTGCAACCAAGTTCAATACTGGTTTTAATAACAGAATTTAGAGCCTCTTTATTAAAATTCTGTAACTCCCAATTAACATAAGGTGTATTAAAATTCCCTGATATCACATCAGAACCTTAATGAAACAATTACTTAAAGCAGCTCCAAAAGTCTCACCATCTGATTTTAACTCTAGATATACCCAAATTGTGGAGGAGAATAAGTATGATCTCATATAAACTGATTACCCTTACAAGTCTGTGTATAATTAGAATTCCCTTTACAACAAGGAGTTGTTATAATGGTTAAGTTGTTTACCTCTCAGACAAGAGGAACAGGGTTTGACTGTCACCAAAAGAAATTGGCTAGATTAAAATTGCCTGTGACAATGTGAGGTATTGCCATCTGTGCCAGGGAGAACACAGCAGTGAATGTGTAACATATGCCAGCATAGTTAGGTGGAGTTTTATGAATAATTTTGTGCCATTTGAGTATCACACTGATTTGTACAGATTCTTGTGTTAAAAATGTATCAGCAGTGTTATTATAACTGATTAAACGTATATGTTTAAACAAAGAATTTTGGAAGGGAAGACTAGAAGTTTTTGAAATTGTCCTATAGCTTTCAGATACTGCAAAAGATCTTAGCAAAGCTCAGAGTGTGTATTGTACCAGAGTCAGGTAATTAAATGTGATGCCCTTCTATAATCAGCACTGAGAGAATGGAACTCTCACAGTAGTTTATTTTGTTTTCTTTGGAACCTGATATAAAAGATCTATGTCAGTTATGACAGTTCAGTTGAGTTCAGCCCATTTTAGTTTTGAAGCTCATCACATTGTCTTGTGGAAGTAAGCATCTCAGCATCCTATTTTGCCTTGTTGTATTAATTACATTAGCTAGGGAACAGTTATTCTTTAGACAGTCAATAAATACAGTGGGATTAGTTAAGTATTTCCTGCTTCTATGTGAATCTGTCCAACTGTGTTATTTTTTCCTTCTTCTGTGATTGAAACTCAGGTGTTTATTGTACTTAGATATTTAGTATTCTCAAGTTTTCTATTTTATTATTTATTAGTAAATATGTTTATACCTTTCATTGTGGATGGTCTTTTAGAGAACGCTTTTAACATATTGAGAGAACTTGTGCTTATTTTAGTGATGCCTTGGCCACTCCAAAAAGCCTTGCTGCTTTGGTTGCATTCTATCACTCATATTAGTATTGAGTTTACTCAGTATAATTGGATACCCTTGTAAGAGTATTAGAGTGGCTGATTGGTGGCAGCGTGGTTACCCTATAGTCTGGGCAGAGGGAGGTACAGCTAGTAAACCTGTGCCAGCCTTTCTCAGGAGTATGTCTGTGAAAATCAAATACCTAGTTATGGATGTGTCAGTTACTTGGAATTGGGACACAGTCCTCCAGAGTGACGCTTGTGTTTGTGATCTGGAGAGAAAGAGACTCCAGTCCAGTGTCCAGAGTGTGTTCCCTGTGTGCTCTTGGGGGGAAATTGTGCTTGATGCAGAGAGCTCCATCTGAAAAATACTGTATACATCCATTCCTGTTTTTAGTGGCTGTCTCTCACCAGTGTCAGTGGTGAGGACTGAGGCTCCTTGATTACTGGCCTGGAGGATCAGAGAGCCCATCATATATTGTTGGCAGTGGTGGGATAGTAATTGAAATTCAGTTGCCTGTAGGCAGTTGTCACTGAAGATGTGTGTACTCTCAACATCCACAAGGTAAACACTCAGAGTTTCATTTTCACAACAGTTTTATTTATTTTTGTTAGTTTAGTTTAGTCAGGGAAAGCAGGCAAAGATGTCAGCAGAAAATTATGGTAAGCTAACAAAGAACCAGTTGGCCAAGGTGTGCTAAGCCAAAGGACTGTTGCATGCCAACCAGACTAAAGAAATTATTTCAGCTTTAATCACAGCTGCAGCATGGACCAGTGGCCAGAAGGACAATCAATCTGGTGATGGAGATGTGCAGTCTTCAGAAACAGGACAGTTCAGCTTTCCTCAGCGGATCGAAAAATCAGTCTGGAGTTAAAAAGACTTGAACTGGAGGCCAAATGTTTGGAGACTGAGGAGAGACTGTGGCATTTGGAGACCAAAGAGAAACTGTGGTGCTTGGTGGCTAAAGAAAAGGAGAAGCAGTGCAGCATGAACTGGAGGCTGAGCATTTAGACAGTGAAAAAATGAGAGACTGCTGCATTTGAAAAATGAAGAAAATGAGAAACTCTGTGATTGGAGGCTGAAGAAAAAGAAAAGCAATGACAACATGAGAGGGAGGTGTTGACTCTGCATCAGGGTCATGGAGATAATGGGAAGGGAATAACCAGACCCTAGAAACAATAAAGGTCAGAAAAGTTCTTCCATAATTGGCAGAGGGGGATGAATTTGATAGTTTTACTCATATGTTTGAAAGAGTAGGTAAACAGTATAATGTTGACCAAGAGCTCTGGGTACGGTTTCTGATTCCCTTACTCCATGGTAAAGCTGTAACTGCTGTTTCTAATTTGTCTGATACTGATTGTTTAAACTATGATAGAGTAAAACAATGTTTATTGAACTGTTATAAGTTAATACCTGAAACTTACAGGAAAAATTGTTTTGTGAGCATAGACACAATGCAGATGAAAGTGCGTGTGATTATATTGCTGAGTTAAGCATTTATTTTCATAGGTGGGTGAGTGGGTGCCAGGTCACCAGTTTTGAAAGACTGGCAGACCTTTTGGTGAGGGAACAAGCCCTTAGTACTTTGCCTGAGGACATAAGAATCTGGTTGGCAGACCAAGAGTGTAACTCTGCCGATGAGCTGGAAAGAAAGGGGATCTCTACTTATCTGGCAGGGCATCACTGCACAAGAAGGGGAAACCCAGTTCTGCATACGGATATAAGGGAACCATGGTGGGCAGCATGAATCACCCCAACAGAATCTACCAGTAACAGAGGAAGCCACTAGTTCAGGTGCATGACAAGGATCATGGGTTAGATGTTTTAAATGTAACTAGAGGTGTCATGTAGCATACAAATGTCCACTGAAGCAGGGTGGGGAACAAAAGTTGAGGGAGCCAGCAAGAGAGAATAACAGCATGCCAGTAGTAAATTGTCTGGAGACAACGGGGTACCAAACTATCACCAGAGTTTGCATCCTATCTTAGTGGATGGAAGACAGGCCACTGCTAAGAGAGACACAGCCTCTGACATAACCATTGTGAAGCCTGCAGTTGTTAAAGAGGAGCAGTACTTGCTTGGGCAGTCCTCTCCAATCAAAGCTTTAGGAGGGATCCCATTCCAAATACCTTTGTCCAGGGTTCACCATGACTGGGAGGTTGGAAAAAGAAGCAAGCAAGTAGCTGTGTTTGAGGATATTCATGCAGATGTCTTGATAGGGAATTATTTTGATAGTGTAGTACCTTGTGTGCATGAAGTTACATGCAGTCAGGCTTGGAGACAGGCATGTAAGTCTGGTAGTCTGGGGAGACCCAGACAGACCCCAGACCTGAAGCTGGGGCTGGTGATGTGGCTATTTCAGGGAGGGAATTACATTGTAGCAGTGAGCCTGAAAGTAAGCCACAGTTGTTGGTTGGTACTGATGTTCCCATGGACAGAGTGACTGCAAGGACAGAGATGTGTGGTAGTACCCATTCTGACAGTGAGGCACCTCTGTCAGAACATACTAGGCTTCCTGTAGAAGGGGAGCTGGGAGGGTTCACAAAGGTAGAGTTGAGCTAGGCTCATTTTTCGGACCCTACCTTATGAAACTTAAGGGAGGTAGCTAAGGAGGCACCTGATGCTCAAGGAAAAGGGGAGTCTGTATACTAGAACAAAGGGTTACTGTACAGAGAGTGGAACCCTGAGGGGGAGCTAGAGGGTGAGATAATACAGCAGTTGGTAGTGCCA
Source organism: Protopterus annectens (assembly GCF_019279795.1). Taxonomy (NCBI): domain Eukaryota; kingdom Metazoa; phylum Chordata; order Ceratodontiformes; family Protopteridae; genus Protopterus; species Protopterus annectens. The sequence goes on along the minus strand of NC_056738.1, from coordinate 524,556,386 downwards.
GAGCATACTGTCTGGCATGTCTAGCCCTTGCCCATGACATTCTTTTTGCAGGTCATATGGGCATAAAGCATACTAAGAGATGTATTATGCAAAACCTCTATTGCCCTGGAATTGCAAGGGATGTAACAGGGTATTGCAGGACCTGTGAGCAGTGCCAAAAGGTAGGTAAGGCAGGGGACAAGATCAAAGCTCTGTTGATGACTTTACCTGTGATTGAGGAGCTATTTCAGAGGGTAGCTATGTATATGGTGGGACGTCTCAGTACCCCAAGTTCCACAGGGAAGAAGTATATCCTGGTCATAGTAGATTATGCTACTAGATACCCTGAGGCAGTAGCTCTGTCCTCCATCGAGGCAGGGAAGGTTGGAAATGTTTTGTTAGAGATTTTCAGCAGAGTAGGTTTCCTGAGAGAAATACTGACTGACAGAGGTAACAATTTCATGTCAGACCTGCTAGCGTGTCTGTGGAAGCATTGTGGGTGAAGCACCTTAAGACCAGACCCTATTACCCTCAGCCTAATGGGCTTGTGGAGAGGTTAAATTCTGCACTAAAGACCATGTTGTGGGCATTTGCAGTCTAATTTAAGAGAGAGTGGGATGAATATTTGCCCCATCTGTTGTTTGCATATAAAGTACCCCAGGAATCCACAGGTTTTTCACCCACTGAGTAACTGTATGGGCATAGGATGAGGGGGCCTTTAGATTTGATTCATGATGAGTGGGAAGGTGAGTGTGAATCCCACAAGGAGTCCATTGTGGCATATGTCCTAAACCTCAGTACAAGGCTTTAGGAGCTCATGGGCTTGGCCCAGGAGAACTTGGCAGGAACCCAACAGCAGAAAAAAGTCTGGTATGATAGAACTGCTCAAGCCCGAGAGTATGCTGTGGGACAGCAGCTTATGGTGCTCATTCCTGTCAGACACGATAAGCTGCAGGCAGCTTGGGAAGGACCCTTCAAAGTGGTAAGGAAGGTCAGTGATGTTAATTACATGGTAAATCTGCTAGGCAGAAGGCAGGGGCTCAAATTTAACTATGTTAACATAATGAAGCTTCAGCATGTCAGGAAGGTCCTGGGCAGGCTGCAAGGGCCAGGGCTGACCATTAAGCCGAGTAAGTGTCAGGTGGGTATGGCAGAGGTCTCCTACCTGGACCATAGAGTGAGGAGTGGTAAGATTAGGTGAGAACCTGCCAAAGTGTAAGCTATTCTGGCATGGCTTGCCCCTGCTACCAAAAAGCAGGTGACAGCATTCTAGGGAACAGCAGGTTACTATAGAAAGTTTGTTCCAATTATAGTACAATAGCTGCTCCCCTCACAGACCTGACAAGGAAAAACAGGTCAGATAAGGTAGTGTGGACCCCAGCCTGTGAGCAGGCATTCCAAAAGCTTAAAGAGGCTTTGGGAGGACCCCCTGTGTTAGCCAGTCCAAAAATACAGCAAATAATTTGTTGTACAGGTGGATGCTTCAAATCATGGGGTGGGGGCTGCACTCAGCCAAGTTTCCTTAGAGGGAGAAGAACACCCAGTTGTATATCTCAGCCATAGATTGCAAACCAGGGAGGAATGTTATGCAGCTGTAGAAAAAGAATGTCTAGCCATAGTATTGGCACTGCAGAAACTTCGGCCTTATCTGTATGGAAGGAAATTCACTGTGGTTAACTACCACAATCCCTTAACATGGCTACATAGAGTCAGCCAACAAAATGTCAAGTTATTAAGGTGGTGCCTAGAGTTGCAGGCATATGACATGACAGTGCAGCACCATAATGGGGTCAGCAATGCCAATGCAGGTGGACTCTCAAGACAGGGTATAGATTACTGTGTTCCCAGATAGTCCCAGTCCTCTCAAGCAACATTTTTCCAGGTCACTTGAAAAACTAGATTGAGAGATGTGATAATGTGAGGTATTGCCATCTGTGCCAGAGAGAATAGGGCAGTGCATGTGTAACATATACCAGCATAGTTAGCTGGAGTTTTGTGAATACTTTTGTATGATTTGACAATCACACTGACTTGTATAGATGCTTGTCTTAAAAATGTATCAACAATGTTATTCTAACTGATTAAATATGTTTAAACAAAGAATTCTGGAAGGGAAGAGTAGAAGTTTTTGAAATTGTTCTACGGCTTTCAGATATTAGCAAAGTTCTAATTGTGGGTTGTACCAGAGTCAGGTGATCAAATGGGATGTCATTCTATGACCAGCACTGAGAGAATGGAACCCTCATGGCAGTTTGTTTTGTTTTGTTTTCTTTGGAACCTGATATAAAAGATCCATGTCAGTTATCACAGATAAGTTAAGTTCAATTCAGTTTAGTTTTGAAGCTCATCACTTTGTCTTGTGGTGTATCTCGGCATCCTATTTTTCCTTACTGTATGAAATAAGTTAGCTAGGGGACAGTTATTCTTTAGACAGTCAGGAAATACAAGTATTATCTTTTGGCATCTGTGTGAATCTGTCCAGCTGTGTTATTTTTATTTCTCCTGTGACTGAAACTCTGGTGTTTATTATACTTACATATTTAGTATTCTTATGTTTTCTATTTTATTATTTATTACTAAATATTTTATACCTTTCATTGTGGCTTGTCTTTTAGTGAATACATTTAATATATTGAGAGTACTTGCTCTTATTTTAGTGATGCCTTGGCCACTCTGAAAAGCCTTGCTGTTTTGGTTGCATTCTACCATTTATATTAGTATTGATTTTACTCGGTATAATTGGATACCCTTGTAAGAGCCTTAGAGTGGCTGACTGGTGACGCCATGGTTACTTTATAGTCTGGGCAGAGGGGAGTACAGCTAGTAAATATGTGCTTGCCTTTCCCAAGAGTGAGTGAGTGAGTGTGTGTGTGTGTGTGTGTGTGTGTGTGTGTGTGTGTGTGTGTGTGTGTGTGTGTGTGTGTGAAAATCAAATACCCAGGTGTGGGTTTGTCAGCTACTTGGAACTGGGACACAGTGTTGCAAAGTGAGTTTTGTCTGGGATTTGGAGAGACAGAGAGTCCAGTCCTAGGTCTGCAGCATGTTCCCTGTGTGCTCTTAGGGGAAATTGTGATTGATGCAGAGAGCTGCATCAGAAAAATACTGTGAAAATCCATTCCTCTTTTTAGTGGCTGTCTGTCACCAGTGTAAGTGGTGAGGATTGAGGCTCCTTGATTACTGACCTGGAGTAGAGAGGCCATCACATGGCCCACATGGGCATCTAGCCTAGTCTGTATCTATGAAAAAAATATATATTTAGTTATCCTTAAAGTAGGAAATATATGTAGTAGTTCATCTTTATCTGTGTTTTGGGAAGCCATTTCTCTAGTACTTACTGTCTTTTGTATTGTTGGCTTCTAAAAGTTTGCACACATTGACCTCTGTCAATCCCATCTCTCAGTATTGTTATTATACATTTAACTGGAAGTGCAAAGGGTAAGAAAACCTGTCACTAACAAGTCACAAGGACAATATTTGTCCATCTCTTCCATAGTAAATGTAGATTATCACTACCCTTATATTGTTATAGAAATAAAAACAAACTTGCATTTGCAACCAGTACTGCTGAAGTGGCAAAATGTTGTTTATAATCAAAAGACCCTTTAATGTCTATGTAACTTTTAAGTTACAATAGCTCTTACATAGTAACAATAACAGAACATAATGTAGAACTACTAAGATAATCTTCCAAAAAAGACAACAAAGTACTATCTGCCTTATTGCCCTCAATGCTGAATATGCACAGCACACACAGATATCCAAAAGTTCATCTTTGTGTTACCATGAGGCACAACAACTGCTCTACATTCTCAAGTACTCCCTCTAGTTGCTACGGTTATATGGTTCCATTTAAAGAGCTAGTACCAAGTGTATAACAGCACCAGAAAAATGAGTTAAACAGCACAGCAGTATTAAAAAAGCAAGTAGAAGAGTTCTCTTAAACTGACAGCAATAAGCCAGGTACTTTATCCCCAGCTACTGTCAGTAAGCTAAAACAAATAAGATGTGAAGATTAAAAACAAGAAGGAAATATGTCATCCCCTTTGGAACCAAGAAGAGACACACACAAGTAAACCCCTATCTCTCCTTGGAAGCTGTTACAATGTCTGCAGCCCCTTTAATCAGTAGTGTTTGGGGATACCCATGAGCTCTGAAAGTATTGATAAGCCAGCAAAGCTCTTTCTGGTGGAAGATTTCTAAGCTTGGGAAAGTGGCATAGGACACCATGGACAGAAACCACTGAGTCCTTGTAATGGTTCTCCAAGTTATACTTTTTATCTTAAAATAATTACCCTCCACCTATTTCTACAGAATCTAAGTTGCTGAATTGTCTGTTTTTTCTTCTGGCATGAAATCATTTCTCTCCCTTTATCATTTCCACTGCAAATCAATACATTTCACATAATGTGCCACTTCACAATGCCCCATATAGAATAGTGAAGTGGACAAGCTCTCCGAATAACTCCTGTGGCTCCCCTTTTCTGATTGTATGCTTTTATGCTTTATTTATAGACTAGCCAAAAATTGCTTCTAATCTGTTGTCTAGGAGTTGGAGAAATGCATTGTTTAAAGTCCAAATTCACAATCCATGTCTTGCCTACTGCTTTAGTTGGATCTATATTACATTATCGAATGTTCAAAACTTTGAATTTGATATGGTCGACACCATATAATCAAAGTCTTAAAACATCAAAAATGTAATAAAACACAACAACCTACAAAAACAAACTATTCCCCCTGTACCCCCCCCCCGCTACTTAAATATACCAACTCTGAGATCGCTCTACAGTGCAGAAAAGGGAAATTTTCCCTTTCCGTGCTGTATGGAGATCTCCATTAAAAGATTTGAAGTTTCAAGACTTCAGTCATATGGTGTTGACCATATCAGATTTAAAGTTTTGAAACTTCGCTCTTCTGATATAGATCTGCTTTAGTCAACTTGTCTAGTAAACCTGTTGGATTAATTTAACATGACCTCCCCACTGAGAGCTCATACTGCCTTGGGTTTTGTTTGTATTAGATTCAATGTGTTTGATAGTTTTACAAATGATTCCAAAATGGTCTCTGACACACAGGGTCTACTTTTAATGATCGAAATTCCATGTGTCCAACTCTCTTAACACAGAGACAGCATCGTTGAAACCACATTTAAATGAATACACGGATCACCAACCAAAAACTCCAGGTAAGCAACCACTTGTCCACACCACAAAGTAAAATAAAAAATGAACCAAATTAAACCCACCCATGGGGGTGGGGGGCTTCACTCCCCACACCACCTATTTGGGAGGCTGCAACCACCACACAACCATCTAAATATACCAAATCTGAGATCACACTACAGTATGGACAGTTGCAAAGTTGCCATGGTGGCCAAGTGGTTACTTACCAGGAGTTCCTTATCAGATATCTGAGCATTTGTTTAAATGCACTGTTGGTGAAGTCATCTCGGTGTTAAGAAATTTGGGTAAGTGGGATTTTGATCATTAGAAGTAGACCCGTCACGCATACTAAAAACCATCACAGAACTTTTATTTAAATGTTTTGCTGCAACTTTATTAAAACAGCCAGCAAAATACCCACAAATGGGCTTTTAACAGAACAAAGAACAGATGGGGCCAAGTTTCTTTCAAAAAGCACTTGTCAAAGATAGTAATAATGGTAAGTGTCTTGGAAAGGAACAAAAATTAGATCACACTGCAGATACCACGAACCATTTATTTGAGGGACTACAGGCGGTGATAACTGAAAATTAGACAGAACTGCTGCTGATGAATGAAAACCGTAGACATCTATAAAAGGCTTCTATTATCTAAGGAAAACAGGAATCAGAACTTACAGAAAAATACATTTTGTATCACTTATGTTCTTCCATAGCTAGCCTCTAATAGCTCAATGTGGGTTATTTCTCCTTGGATAGAGCAGGAAACCTTCAGAAAGGCTGGTTTCCATTCTGTTAATACTATCCAAGAAAGTTGGTTGTTCAAGACAGGAAACAAAAGAGATGGCCAGCAGAAAACTGGTGACAATGGTAGTTCTGTGGAGTTCTCACGAATACAAGGACAGAGTGTAAGAAACAGAATGCTAATAAAATTGTCTACATAACACAAACATCTCAATTTCAAAATGTACTCAAAAGTCATAATAGGTGAATGATAATATCTATAGGGAAAATGTTTAGCAGCTATGCTACTTTGTAGTGACAATTGCAACTACACTCACAAATCAAAACATATATTGCCTAGTTATAAAAGATATAGAAGAATGGATGAAATCATTATATTGGAATAACAAAAAAGTTTAGTTTTTCTCTAAATATCTGAAATTCAGAGAGACAGTATGAAGGAAAATGCTGAGGGCTGCATTTCTACAAAGATTCAATTACCCTCACAGCAACTTTAACAGGGAACCTTTGTGGTCACAAAAAGTGAAATAAAACCACTTCTCTGTCACTTTATGATAAGGCTAATGAACTGTTTATTATTGTTGCTACTATTATTTTATATGCAGGAAATACATCAGCACTAACAGTCCGCTGCTGCTCAAAATAGTGGCTCATTTGATTGTTGTGTTATCGCTGTGAAACTGAAACCATGGCAATAACAACAAAGGCATGCCAAAACAAGGTATTGTATATCAAAATTTTGGACATGGATCAGAGCATTTCTATAAGCAATAAGCAGTAAATGCATCACTGTCAACAGCTTCAGAAGACACACATATTTTACATTAAACACACTAGTGTGTTCATGATTTTCTTCTGTTTTCTGTGGCACTTTTTCAATCATAAGCAAAAGAACACTGTCAGAAATGTCAGTAGTTACAAGAAAGCATGATTTAAGTGATTGAAGGTACTTATTTTCTACAGTTATCATGACTTACTAGGCTTCAATGGTATCCAGCTGTACCATATATACTTATCCACACTCATGCAAGGATTACAGTTATAAGTGAGGAAATTATGAAGCCAGGATTGTTTAATGAGCATATAAACTGTGACAATCCTTTATTATAAAATGTACATGTCATGATATACAATAGGCAGTTAACTTAAAAGAAGACCTGGAAATGTGCTAAAGAAACGAAATCATAAACTGAAACGTTCCTCGTCTTTAATAGTCAGTATGAATACCATCGTGGGTCTCCACTGAAAAGAGGCTATTGGCTAGTGGGATTAACTTGGACAACAAGGTATAAAAACAAAAATCCTACAACTACAACTGCAAAGTATAAATTAAAGTTGACAATTTTTAAAAGCACAGAAAAGCTGAAATCTTAAAAAAGGTCTGAAAAAACAGTCATTTCTGAACAAATTAAGTTTTAAAAATAGTTGCATACTGCCTGACCTCTGTGGTGTTGAGGGTTAAAGCCTTAATTGGATGTCCCATGTTTGAGCAGTATGGAAGGCTGGAACTGCTGAGTAGGGGTGGTGGGTGAGTGTGTTAGCTCACTGATCCTAAGAGGAAGGTATTTCAACCTCTTACAATACCCACAACCCAACAGGATTGAGGGTTAGTTGGCATCATATGGGTCAAGGTGGTAACATGCCTCCGGTAAAGCTATGAGGGTTGCCCATGTATGATAGTCACACATTCACCCTCTCCGTTAGCATAGATTGAGGTGTCACAGCTGCTCCTGTGGGAATAAGACAGGATGGGAAATGGAAGGGGGTACACATAACTGGCATACTGATCACCTCCTAAAACCTAATTCTAACCTTTGACGAGAGCAAATAAGATTATTACATTCTCAGTCTAGCCAGGACATGAATTGGATATATATGGTTCTCATCCCACAGGAGAAATAAATGGGCCAAATGGGTGCTAGGTGGGAGGGTGGCATAATGGTTAAGGTGTTTACCTTACAGACACAAGATGCAGGGTTTGATTCTTACATGAGTTAACTGGCTATGCTTCAAATGGCCCACAAGAGCAGTTAGCCTAGTACTAACCTGTGAACTTATGAACCCAGATCATGTGGACTAAAACTAAAATAGATGCATAATGGAATATCTGATTGGATGACAGGTATCATATGACCATACCACAGATACAGGCAAGATTCAGCCTGTTCATGGAGGTTGGGGAGATAACAGTTTTGTAGAACATAGGTTCATATGTAAGAACTAGACAATCATTCTGCAGCCCATTAAAAGTCTAGGCAAAAAAACCTGTTCAAAAGTTCCCTCTAGCCTTAAGGGGGACAGGACAAGATAGGGGGAAAACTTGAGGCTGCTCATCAAATTATCTAAGTTTACCTTGAAGCTGGAAATGGTGCTGCTCTGCTTGACATGTAGTGGAGGTTTGTTCCAGAGCTGAGGAATACTTTGGAATATGAATCTATCATGCCAATGTGTCTTATTTATCTGCTGATGAAGGTTTAATTCCTTTAATTGAGTATTTGAGACACCATTAATTCTGAGAAGAAATAGGAGGTCAAATAGGGTTGCATCTTTCATGCCTTGAGAGGCTAGACACAGATCTCCATGTAGCAGTCTGTAAAAGACTGAGTACAGGGAGGGTGCTGCCAATTTCTCCTGATATCTAAAATTTTTGAGGCCACTGATCTTTCAAGTTATAAATCTCTGAAATCTGTCAAGTTGTATGATATGTTTAGATAATCATATGCCAAAAGGTGCATTATATTCAGTAATTGTTCTGATAAAATATGAGAAAAAGGGAATTCAAAACTATTTGAAGTAAATGGAGATACCTTTGGAAAAGAGATGAGCCAGATAAAAGGCTTTATGAATAACTGTGCAGACACAATGATCAAATGATAATGCATTATCAACCAGAGTGCCTAAGTCCCTTACAAAAGCATCTGATAGGAGGGGTGCATCACCTATATGGTAAGTAAAACTGTTATGTTTACCGAAATGAACATTTTGTTTGAGATCACTGTCCTTACACCAACTGTTATCATTGTCTAACACATGTTGGAGCAATTGTAAGTCAGTTGATGATTGAATAACAACACCCAATTTACAGTCATCTGCAAACATAGTAAACCATTCTCCAGGAGTGCTCGCCTAAAGGTCTGAGAAACAGGTACCAAAAAGGAGAAGGTTTAAAACTAAGCCCTGTGCTCACCACTGGTAACCTTTTTGCTTTCAGAAGTGGCAACTGTGATTTTAACCACATGGGTTCTGTCAGACAAGTTAGCTATCCACTGCACAATATAGGGATTCATATTCAGATTTACAAGTCTATCAATAATGTCTGCATGGGACATAGTTTCAGAGGCAATGTCTAGGTCTAGATATGCTGTATGCACTGTATAACCACTAGTCACCTTTTCAATTACTTTTTCAAAGAAATGAATGAGGTTAAAGAGGCAGGACCTTCTGTTGACAAAGCCAAATCGACAAGGGTCTAGGGTTAAGATATCTTCAATGTCCAGATTACTGAGGTCTGAGATACTGTGCTCCATAGCTTTACATATGAGGCTAGTGAGACTAATGAGTCTATAGTTACCAGGGCCTGCAGTTAGACACTCTTGTGCAATGGCATTACAGTGGCTGTTTTCCAGGCTTCAGGAATGTAACCAGTGAGAGGGTTAGATTAAAGAGTTTAAGTAAGGGTCCAGGAGGGCCATATGTGATAATGGTAATCAGACAAGCTGGTATGTTACCAAGGTCCATGGTATATTTAATTTTTGAAAAGGCTGAGAAAACTTATTCCATAGGAATTAAAGAGGTGGCTGGGATTGTGGAATGTGTGGAATAGCTATAACTGTGGATGGAGTAAAATTTGCTCTAAATTTGTTAGCTAGGATATTAACTATTTCCTTTGGGTGAGAGTGCAGTATTATTGTGCACTAACTCTGAACATTATTGGATGTTACTTCTTAACTTCCTGACATAGTTAAATTAGTGGCTATTTTAAATTCACAATCAGCTTTGAGCTTCCTAATGATTCCCTTAAGCTCTTTGTTAATTTGCTTAAGTATGCTCTTAAGGTAGGTAGAATGAGACCTGTTATTAGCACTAAGCAGTTTTTTTCTGTTATTATATCATTTTTTTATATGGGTATTCCACCAAAGGAGTTTGTCTTTTAAAATGTGGACAGGGACTGCTTTATCAATACATCTATTTAAGTAAGAGTAAATATGAGAAGGACATTACAAAAGGCACATAACTGTAAGATACATGCCTAACTGAATGTACTTAACTTATCAGTAATTTGCCATAGTTCTGTATAAGTAGCCATTTTAAATATTTATAAAAAACATATGCAATATATTTATTGATATACCAAGTATCAGAAGAAGGAACCAGAACAGTACATGGTATCAGAAATAATACAACATTGCTTATAATAAAGGTGTATATTGTCAGGAATTAGGCAAAAGTCTTCAAAAGTCTATCCTCACCACTCACAGTAAGTCACTTCTTTGGTATGGGTGTCACAGTGGGTAAAAATCAACCAATGCAGCATCCATTCCAGGGAAAACCAAGGTTTCTGATGTTTATTCTTATTATTCTAGCCATTAAAGGAATATATTCAAGCTTGTGAATACTTTCTCTACAGGCCAAGATGAACCAATATTAAGCTAAGCTTAAGGCAAAAGATGGATTCAGGCATTGCGCTGTTGCTGCTTATTAGATGGACTTATATGTCTTTACACAGAATCCAAGAGATTTCTAAATAATGTCTGTGCTACAGCCCGTGTGTGTGCAGCCAGCAGGGTGTATACACATCCTAAACTTAGAGGGGGAATACTTTGTAACAGCCAAAGGAGGGATGCCACTTTGAATACAGGTACTTATATTTTTTGAGCAATCACGTCAAGGGTCATCCGATTGAAGCACAGAAGTGTTCCTCCTTGCCTTGGATTCCTTTACTCAGGATCTACACAGTAACATATTTGTGTAAGTTTTATCTATATATGCATAAGATTTCTTACCTAATTTAGTTTTCTACAAGGCAATGCTCACATCATAATAGAACTGTAGTGAAAACTTACTTTACTAGAAACTGTCTGCATACTTCTAGTCACAACCATGGTGATCTGGAAAGATTCCTACCATAGGAAGTCTGTGTGTACTAGATTAACACGTAATAGGTGGCCAGATTTGTTTTTTTTTTAAGAAAAGGCTAAATAAATAATTCAAGAATATTTGATCTGAGGGTGTAAGAGAAAGAAAAAACAAGGCATATTAGCTAAGTATAAACTTTAGTACAGCAAAGCTGTTCAACTCTCAGGTTAATAATGAAACTGAAAGTAGAGTATTACATTGGCAAGAACAATGTTCAATGCAGTAAAATGATATTTCTGTAACATAATTTCATCTATTAAGCCATAATTTTGTTAATCTGATTTTTAAATTCTAGAATACGCTCTTAGAAAATGAAGTGTTTAATAATGTTTCAGCCTCTAGACCTATTATATCTTATAACAGAGGCAGAAATGTATATGATGTCTTAGTTTATAATCGTCATCAGAAATATGGCAGACTTTTATGTAGCACAGCTCGGCATTGTGCTGGCACTTTTAAATGTGGATGTTGTTCTATTTATGAATACTTATTCAAGATGTAGACAACATTAATGCAATGAAGTCTGAACCTAAAAAAATTTACTTGTGATTCTGAGGTTACGAATGTTCTGACATATTCCTCTAACTATTCATTGTTTTCTGGAGTCTCCCCCGATTATGTCTCATAATGAAGTCTGGTTTATCAGATGAAAGCACATAAGTATTAAAACTGTTTCCCTTTGGATAGTGTTGGATTTTCTCCAGAGGGAATTTTATTATTATATGTTTTGATTTTGCTATGCTGCTTCAGCACTGTTTTTTACTTATATAAGGTATGGCACTGCGAATTATCACAATGCGCAGTTGTGGACTGTTACTGCAACAGGAGGATGCACAAAATATATCCCAATGTGTTAAATTGTGCATTGCACTGCAGAGTACACCATTGCGTACTATGCACCCTGGTGGTAGGTCTGCCGAGAAATGCTGTGTAGAATGACATTGCTACACAAAGCATTAGGGAGAGGTGGCTATGTAAGGTGTACTACACTTACAAAGCATATAGGTGCAACTACTTAGTAAAGTAGACTATATATACCTAAGCTTCATTTTCCCATTGTGCTGTGCTTCACCATCATAACTAGAAGGGATTCATAAAGATTGTTACACTCCTAAGGCATAGAGGTATAGCAAAGGTCATTGTCATAATATGGTGATGAGGGTATCTGACACTGTGTGAACACCCATTAGGGAAGAGCATACTACTATCAGTGTGCGTGGAGGGAAGGGAAGTCTTTTAGTGGCATGAGCTTTGCCTGTGCCACAGGGAATGTTGCTTGTGAAGATTTTTCTACCAAACAAAGGAACCTTTTTTGTTGTTGTTGCTTATCCATGCCTGCAGTGAAGGGGATCACTTCTTTGACATCTACAACACCATCAGACTGTAAATGGCTTGACTCTCATGATCTACATTGATGGAACCAGATGATACAGATGATACTGTGACTGTATATCATAAACAGCTGAAAGGAGGATCATTTGTATATGTGCTACATGCATGAGTACTGTCGCTGGTCCCTCTAGTACAGATGACGAACAGGCGGGGTAGCTCATTTATATGCTTTATTTTGTACAAACACATCAGGATGGATAGCAGCTTTACAAAATATAAATGAACTGATTAACAGGCAGACTACACAGACATATATACTTACATCTCAACAGCTAACTACAAAATGGCAGTCAGTTTTGCACATGATCAGTATTTATACACTTGTGCAAGCCCCCAGAAAGCTTCTTAAAGCTGTACACACATATTGATCTACATCCTCCCTCTGAAATAGATTGCCCTCAATGAAATGACATTAAAATAAGACATGCAATAATATAGACATTAGAAACAAGCACAATTTTCATGTCCAAGTTGCCGTGCATCTGTAACATGGTCTACAAATGCGACCTGATCTAGTAAAATAGTAATCAGAACTGGGTTTAGCAACAGCAGTAGTCTTCAGTGAACAACTCATATCAGGAATTTCGAGATTCATCTCAGGAACAGGGGTATTCACTGAAACGTTCTCAGGAACTGGAACACTGGACAACTCACTCGGAGATAAAGAGTTTTTCTCATAGGCTAGATGCTATGGTACAGGCTTGGACAGTGGCATCAAATGTTTCCAATTCCACCTAAACTCTACTCCTTGTGATTCCACAATGTACGATCTCGGATCTGGGCAAATACTTTTCATGTCTCCAATATGATCATAGCCTTTGCACATTTGCATTCTCACTGTCTCTCCTTCGCCTAATGGATTGAGCAGTTTGTTGGACTTGTCATAACAAGACTTCTGGGATAGGCATTTCTTTAACAGATGGGTTTTCATAGATCTGTTATTTTTAGCACTTGATACCAATAAACTAGTGTAATGTAGTACTGGTTTGTCTCGACAGAAGTCACTGGGCAGGTGAACCAAGATGTTTATCACAAGAAATATTTCTGAGAGTCAGGAGATTCAGGAAAACTCACTATTATCCCGTTTCAGCTTCTCTAGTAACTGTTTTGCACTTTGAACTGCACATTCTGCCAAACCATTTGACTGCGGGTACTCGGACTACTCCAACATGGATAAAGTCTCACTCTTCAGCAAATCTTTTGAATTGCTGGCTAGTAAACTATACCATTGTTAGAAATAACTTTGTGCAGACTCAACCATGGTAGTTCAGGAATCTGGTTTAGCTGAAGTGGTTATTTCTGTTGATGTGGCTTTGTACTATTACATACAGAACAAGATGAAAGTGCTCTCTCAATATTTTGTGACATAGAAGGCCAAAATACTAGTCCTCTCACCCTCCTTTTAGTAGAATCGGTTCCTAGGTGGCCACGATGCAAGATAGTAATATACTCTTGTTGCAAGAATGACTTTTGGACCTTTTATAACAGTACCACTGTCAGACAAAATCTCATCTCTGTAAGGAAAATAAGGTTGCACTTTTTGAGATAAACTAAATTGCTTTGACAGCCGTCCTTGACTGATAAAGTGGTTGAGCTTCTGTAAAACTGGATCTGAGGCTGTATGATTTCTAAGCTCATCAAGACATGTGGAAGAAAAATTAGTCACTTCCATGACTTCAAAATCAAGTTTCTCATTCTCATGCTGTTCAGTGGTATTTCTGGGTGAGCTGGATAAAGTATCGGTAAGACAAAGAAGTTGGCCTTCTGAGTAGGCAGGATTGAAACTACTTTTGCAATCTCAACATCATACTTTGTAATCTGGCTGGAGCTGAATGCATAGGCTTTCTCAAAGTAGTGACTAGAGGTTGGTGATTGTTTGAATCTTGATAGGTCTCCCATAAATATAATCATGGGACTTCTAACATGCAAGTACAATTGCCAAGAGTTCTTTCTCTATCTGAGTATACTGCATTTCAGTTTGGTTTAGAGATCTGGATGCATAGGCAACAGGTTGACCCTGGAGCTGGCATCTCAAGAATAGCTGTTTGCTTAGAAGGGTCTGGTAGTAAGCCTGAACTGGTAAACAAATGACAAATATAAGTAACTTCTTGTAACCTGAACTTGCACTTCTGAAGATTCACCTTGAGATTCACTTGATGAGCTCTTTCCAGAACTTTCTTGAGGTTTCTGTCATGCTCAGCTTCACCATTACCTCCTACTAGAATATCATCTGCTATAATAGCACAAGGATACCCAGAAAAAGATTTGCTCCATTACACACTGAAAAACTTCACTGGCAGAATTTATCCCAAATGGCATTCTCAAAAATCTGTACCTGCCAAAAGGAGTAACCAATGAAGATTTCTTGTCAAGCAAAATTTGCCAAAATGAACTCTTTGCATCTAAGACAGAAAAACAGTGGCATTTGGCATCAGAGCTGCAACTTCTTTAACTATACGCATTGGATGATGAGGTCTTTTCAGTGCTTTGTTCATATCTCCTGGATCAATACATATTCTGATATCATCTGAGCTTTTCTTATGAGCCACCACCATGGAAGATACCCATTCAGTTGGTTCATTTACTGGACAAATTATACCTTGTTGCACCATTTATCTAGCTTGGCTTTGACTCTGTTCTGCATAGCTACTGGAACTTTCTGGGCTGGTCTGACAACTGGGCTGACATCTGGGTCTAACTTCATGGAGTACACAACTGGAAGCTTTCCTAGTTTGTCTTTGAAAAGATCAGCGTAGGTAGAGAAAATATACTAGGCGAAATTAGAAAAGTGGTCTTTCAAACTAACATGATGGACTTCCTTATTAAATGAAAGCAGTCCCATTTTCAAACTGTCTCTGAGCCCTAATAATGATTGGACATGCCTTTTGACCACAGAAAATACAAGTTGCAGTTTCTCCCAGCAGAGTAATATAAAAGTACTACTGAGCCTTCAGTTTGAATCTCCTCACCATCATAAGCAACAAGCTTCACACACTTTGCCAAATCAAGCTTCTCACCAGCACATACTCTAGTGAATGTTTCTGCAGACATAACATTGCACTTTGAACCTGTGTCAACTTTGAGCTCTATAGGTTTTCCATTTATCCAAACAGTACAAAAGACTTCATTCTTTACCATAAATCTACTGCACTGACTGTTTCGTGAAGCACTGACACACCAGCAACATAAAAAGTAGGGTCACAGCTTTCTAATTGATCAACTTGTTTCTTAAAATGTTCCCTTTTAATAAAATAATATATGCCTTTTGGTTCACTATTAGAAGACCGAAGACGCATTCTTTCGACTGCGTCTTAGTCGAACTCAAAAGACTGAAATGGCAAAATATCGAAGCGGCTTTTAAGCAAATTCTTTCCCTGGGAAAATTTGGTGGTGGCCCATTCTTTGCCTTGGCAAAGTGTGTGAAGCTTGTTGCTTATGATGGTGAAGAGATTCAAACTGAAGGCTCTGGGAAATAATTTGCTTGGCCGCTTTGTTACTTTGCCATTTTCGGCTCTGTAGTGTGGTCTCTGAGTTGGGGGGGTGGGGGTGGGGGGTGAATGGAATCTTTAAAGCGTTTTATTTTTTATTTTTTGTTGGAACAGCAATTTTTTTTCCCCTTGGAAAAAAATCGCTGTTGTGACAGTTCGAAATTGTAAGCTTTTGCTTACATAGGGTCAATTAATCACCGTTTGCTTTTTTAAGCATTCAGTGATCTAATATAGAGCCGTGCTTTTGGATTTACAAAACCTTTTGAAATTATTCCATTTAATGCATTTGTGACATTGCTGACCAAAAGCTAAACGTTTTTCTCTTTTAGGCTCATGATTTCCTCCACATTTACGACAGTTGGCTATGAAACTAGGTGACAGCCCATTCTTTGAATTTGCTGACTCACTCCTATGCTTCACTGAGACTGTGCAGTTTCCTGAGCACAACTTGGAACTTGCTAGAAAGCTATGGGGTTCTCCAGTGAGTGTTACAGGGTTTACAGTTTATATATATATATATATATATATATATATATATATATATATATTATTCAGCTGCTCTTACTGTAACTGTCTTAGTTGCTCTTCTGCGTGCTCTTATCTGTTCAGTCGCTCTTACTCTGCACTTATTTCTGCTTGTTAGTAGCCTTCTAATTTACTGCCTTCTGCACTTGTTTTTAGTCATTTGTTAATTTAATTGCATTTATTTGAACAGTATTTGCTGTAGTGTTGCTACACACTTGGGTGTGCTGGCCTGCACTACAACTTGAATTGTATTTACTGCTGTTTTAGCTGCTTTTCTGTAACAAAAAAAAAAAAATTCTAAGCTTGTTTCCTGCCTTTCCTGTAACTAGTCAAGTCCAGACACAGACTTGCTGTATCCAGGACTGTTGGTAAGCTTTTGAGCCCCCCCAAGCCTTTCTGTGTTGGAGGGAAGCCTTCTAGCTTATCAGAAGGAGTGGTAAGCACTAGGTAGCCTATCTACCATGAGAAGAGTGGGTTTTGGCTCTGAAATTGTAGTTCATTGGCCATTTGGACAGTTTTTCCATCTCTTTCTACTTTCTGGTTAAAAGCCTGTTTTGCGTTTGGTCCCCGCCTTTCCTATAACTAGTGTAGTCCAGGTACAGATTTGCTATATCCAGGACTGTTGGTAAGCTTCTGAGCCCCCCCCCCCAAGCCCTTCTGTGTTGGAGAGAAGCCTTCTAGCTTATCAGTGGGAGTGGTAAGCACTAGGTAACCTATCTACCACAGGAGGAGTGGTTTCTGGCCCAGAAATTATAGTTTATTGGCCGTTTGGGAAGCTTTTCCATCTCCTTCAGCCTTCTGATTTAAAAGCCTGTTTCTGCGCTTTATTCCCACCTTTCCTGTTACTAGTCTAGTCCAGGTACAGATTTGCTGTATCCAGGATTGTTAGTAAATTTCTGAGCCCCCCCAAGCCTTTCTGTGTTGGAGGGAAGCCTTCTAGCTTATCAGTGAGAGTGGTAAGCACTAGGTAGCCTATCCCCCATGGGAAGAGTGAGTTTTGGCCCAGAAATTGTAGTTTATTAAGCTATTTGGGCAGTTTTCCATCTCTTTCAACTTGCTGGCTTAAAAGCCTATGTTTGTACTTGTTCCCCACCTTTCCTGTAACTAGTCTAGTCCAGGTACAGATTTGCTGTATCTATGACTCTTTGTAAGCTTCTGAGTCCCCCAAGCCTTTTTGTGTTGGAGGGAAGCCTTCTAGCTTATCAGTGGGAGTGGTAAGCATTAGGTAGCCTACCTACCACAAGAGGAGTGGTTCCTGGCCCATAAATTGTAGCTATTGGTCATTTGGGCAGTTTTTTTCATCTCTTTCAACATTCTGGTTTAAAAGCTGCACTTGCACTTGTTTCCCTCCTTTCCTCTAACTAGCCTAGTCCAAATACAGAGTTGCTGTATCCAGGACTGTTGGTAAGCTTCTGAGCCCCGCAAGCCTTTCTGTGTTGGAGGAAAGCCTTCTAGCTTATCAGTGTGAGTGGTAAGCACTAGGTAGCCTGTCTACCATGAAAGGAGAGGTTCTTGGCCCAGAAATTGTAATTTATTGACCATTTGGACAGTTTGTCCGTCTCTTTCAACTTTCTGGTTTAAAAGACCACATCTGCGTTTGTTTCCCATCTTTCCTGTAACTACTCTACTGGGTAGCACTAGAAAGCTTTAAACTGATACAAGCCTTCTAGCTTAGAAGAGAGACTTTGGACTGATTAAGTATCAGTTTTCTGTACTTTCTTGCTGTATGTAACTGTTTTCCGCCTAAACATAGATTTTCCAGCGTTTATTATGATTTAAAAGCTTTTTTTTCACATATTGTACTTATTTGACTGCCTGCACTTTTAAAAAGTTGTTTTTTGTTTAAATAATTTGTTTAACTGTTGTAGGCTACACACTAAATTGTGATGGCCTTTTCTGATCGTTTGTAGTCGTTTAAAGCTGTTTTAAGTGCATTTTTTACTGTTTTTGCCAGGGGTGACTCGTGCTATTGGACTGCAGGACTGCAGCCCACCCTAGCTTTTAAAGAAAAATAACAGAAAATTAAAATAGAAAATAAAAGAAAAATAGAACGAAATTAAAATAAAAAGAAAAACAAAAGTGTACCCCAGAACTCTGCCCATGCGCATTGAGCATTCCCAGAACTCCACGTATGTGCACAAGAATCCGGACTGCTGGTGAACCAGTCCAGAGTAGGAAGACAGCCTTCAGACTACAGAGATCCCAGAAGTCTATGCGGTTACAACTGCATAGACTGGAAGGGAATCGGACTGCAACGTCTGCAGGCTGGGTAGCTTGTTCTCGCAGAAGGAAAGACTTGCTCTCGTGGGGCATTTTTTTTTTAAACTGAATTCAGAAGCACGGGCTTTTTTTTTTTTTTTTTTTTTTGAAACTGAACTCAGAAGCTGCAGGGTCTACTGGACTTAGGGAAAATAACTATGCTGTTTTCAAGGAAGTAAGGGCTTTGCTGAAGGCGAACTGGACTTTGGGACTCAGGTAGAGAGGTGTGTGTGTGTGTGTGTGTGTGTGTGTGTGTGTGTTTAGCCAGTCATCTATTGGAAAGCAGAGTATTAGTAGTATGCCTTAAACTAATAAATATGATTTAATAAAGGCAGTGAGGATGAATATGTCTAACACACAATAAAATAGGATACCAGTCTCTGACCAGCCCATCTACCTGGATAACAAATAAAAAAATGTAGTAAATAACAATGCTGTACTTATTATGTTGTTTTGACCATGAAATTCCAAAAGCAATAAATCCAAAGAAGTATGCCACAAAGATAAAGTTTTTTGAAAAGTCCATTCTGTCTTTCTTTAACAGATACGATTTGAATGCTGCTGACATTCTGTAAACTTGCTTCACCTTGGACTCTTATGTGTATGTTACCTTTGCTGTATTAACATAATTTTGTTGGTGTTTTTGTGCAGCCTTTTTATATGGTGTTCAAAGCTGAAAGGATCATATCACAAAATGCATAATGGTAATTTATAGCTGGGGAAAGACATATACTGACAAAATTTGTATCTGGGTGTCCTCACACTCATATTTACTGCAACTGAAGATCATAGTACATCCAACAGCTTCAAATATCGATTGGCTATAGCTGTGTTAAGCATTTACTTTCACATCTGTTGAAGTAGTCTGCTGATAATAAAATTCTCATGCAGACTGCTTTTTTGTAGAAAGTCGGATATCTAGCCTACCAAATTTCTGTTTCACATTTTCTTATCATTACAACATAAATTGTCAAGGATCTTTTTTCTGTAGATATTCTGGATATAATTGCATTTACATTTCCACATAAAATTCTTGCTATTCCTGAGCTTTAATGTACACTTAGTAATTTGTAATCATACATTTGCAGGTATTTGTTTGCATGCCAGCAGTAGCAAAAAGTCAGTTTCCATTGCAACACTGATAAGGAGTTTTCTTTAATTTCATTTTTGGCACATATATTATAGTTTTCTAAAATGTATGACACTGTTAGAAATAAATGGTCTGGGGTCTGCTAGCAGATATGACCATTGAAGTCCATCCTAGAAGTACTATTTCTGAGATAAATCGTAGTGACATGTTACAGCATTGTTTTTTACAGACCTACTACCATATCCTATCTGTTCAAAATATTATATACTAACAGGAGATTTTCAGTAGTCTTAGCCCTTTCTGTAACAAGGGACAAAATACCAGCATGAACAAAGTGACCAGATTTCATAATTTTCTAGTTATAGTGCAAAAAGAAACTTCCCTTTCATTTAAATTTTTGACTGCTAGTTAAATGAGATGGTAAGTAAAAACAATGCACTCCAATGTGCACATTATAGAGAAATAACATACCTACCAGGAGGTGTTGTAACACCCAGTAACTTAGCTAGAAGTCCTTCTCATACATGAAAGGGCAAATACTTTTTCAGTCCACCCTGGAGGGAGTTATTTCAGTTAGGAAATGGCCCAGTGTCTTAAAATGTTTTTATGTGTTTAAAAGGTTTAATGGTTTACTAATTTTAAATCAATATTACTTATCAAAATGGATTTTTAAACCATTTTTGTTTGCCATTTTTTGAGAAAAAACTAATCCAAGAGTCAAGTTAAAATACAGACATGCATTGTGAGATGCTGTAAAAAAATGTACCTTTTATACCTGAATTTGTATAACTGTATCATATTTAGAGATTAATAAGTTTGCTTTCTTTTATCTTTCTTTTCTAACTCCCTGAGAAATAAGGCACTGCTGTCTTTTGCATTAACTAGACGTTTTGGCATTCTGGTAATAAATGACATCTGGAAATGGTCCCATGAATTTCAGTACCCTAGTATTCTAACTTTTACAAATCAAGTTGTTTCATCAGTATACGACAAGTCAGCAAACCCAGAGCTCCATTTAACTATCATATACAGAGATTTATCAGCCCCTGTATCACTATATTCTCTTTCCCAAATTCCAAACTGCATATATTACAGCAGAAAAGGAGGTTGTGCACTCTATTAATGTGCTTAATTACATAATACCTGAAACATGTATTATTAAATGGTTGGATTTTAGTTTGGTTTAGTTTGTCATGGTATCTTACAGAACACTTCAGTGTATGGTGATATAGGCTGTAGGTAGACTTTGCAGATTCAGTCACTTTCACCTGATTTATAATTGTCATATGAGCAATTTCAATTTATATTTATACATTTATTTAAAATAGATTTATATTTATTAAAGGATCACTATAATGAGACATATATGTCAGTTGTCACAATTTCTTGTGTATTGCTAAAGCTGAAGAATTCATAAGACGTGAACTCACTCATTGGTTAAAAAAAGTTTTACCTACAGAAAAAAGAGGAGGTCAAGGCTCTGATTTTGGAATATAAGAGTAGTAAGATAAGGTGGAAAAAGAATGGGTGAAAGATTTGTGAGATGCTAAGGATGTGGCTGAGTTGTTTTGCTCAGGGATTTTTAGAGGTGGCAAGGGTGGTATGGTCTGTGGCATGATGGATGTAATAGTAGAATGCAGGATATAGAGATAGAAGTGGACTTGATAGAGATGTGAGAAAAAAAACAGTATTAATAGGGAAGAAGGGACAACAGGATGTGGTAGAAAAGATAGTGAGGACAAATGCAGAGGACTTAAGGGCATGGGTAGAGGTTATCAGAGGTGTGTAGAGAAGTGGAGTGACACAGAATAAGGAGAAGGGAGGCAGTGAGAGATGCAGCCATGAATGGAAGGGCAAGGAAAAGGAAGACAGAGAGAAATGGCAGATGCAAAAATTAATGGAAGTGATGAAGGGGAGATAAAGCTAAGGAGGAAACAATGGCATATCTTTACTCAGACAAGGTTACGTTTGTTGGGTAACTTTTGTTCAATATTACTTCATTCTCTCTTTTTTTTTTCAAAATAACATTGACTTTTGTGGTGGGAAACAGTGGTGCACTGTTGTATATATTTTTTTTACTTTTTGCCAATGTAGTATAACCACAGAGTTGGTACATATAAGGTAGGAATATGGGGGAGTGGTCAATATCTCCATGGGGGATGCAGCTAACTTTTTTCTTTCTTACGTCTTTTCTAGTTAAGCTTTTCAACATTCAAGAAATCAGTGAATTATGACTATCTGTAGGTCACTAGAGAAAAAGGAAGCAACATCACAGCATGATACAAGAGACAGCAGGAGAGAGGAGAGATACCACAGAAAGAACAAGGAGGAAGGATACAGCACAGGAAGGGAGACAACCACCACAGATAGAGAGAATGGGTAAATGTGGTGAAAGAATAAGTTTTTAGGTAAATAGTAGGCAGTCAAGTCTATAGACTATTACATGTCTAGCCAATGGCCAGGCAGTGAACAAAGGTTAGAATCAAGCAGTACACCTTGTGTTCATGAGGTAAACACCCTAACCATAATGCCAACCCCAAACCATCCCCCACCCTACATATGTATAGGAGTGCACGTTACAGATATGAGGGGTACTGGCATGGTGCACAAAGTGAAAAAAATGGATAAATAATGTGGGGGGGTGGAGAATGTTGATGATTTGAGATTCACCCACAAAAGCAAATAAGTGAAGCAAGTCAGTAAAGTGGGATGAGAAATCAATGAAACTGTTCCTGAGGTCTAGACACAACAACATATCTTCAACCTGAGGTCTAGACTCAACAACATACCTTCAACTGCCCAGATTTTTGCAGAATGTCTAGATTTTTGCCTCAAAATGTTGGTCTGTCCCTCATAAAATTTCTGTTTTTTTAGCAAATCACTGGTATGATCTGAGGAACTAAATCACAAAATGATTACATATTATTTGAGTTTCAGATTTCATACCCTTCAGAAAATTCATACTAATGCAAGACCTACTATTTTGTTATCTTTCTAAGTTTATAAGAGCAATATTTAAAAATTGTCCTTATTTTTGGGCCTTTGTCCCACTTCTATTTGGCTTTGTCCAGATTTCTTGTTCTGGGGTTGAGAGGTATGACAGCCAGAGCATCCAAGTGCTCCGGATTATGCGGAACGCACCGCATTTAATGAAGAGCGAAGCCACTGTTCCGCTGTTCTGCATTGAACAGCTGTGGCTCCGCTACAAGGCTTTTGATTGGTTTGTGTACCGCAATTACTGCCAATTGGCATTGCGGTATACAAACCAATGCATAGCTCTGCTGTGCTGCTATTTTTAATTTTGATTGGCTCGTAGACCGCATTTACGGCCAATCGCAAACTCGGTCTACGAGTCAATCAAGTAGAGAATATGCGGAGAACGGGAGCCAATGAGAGCTCCCAAATGGAGACCAATCATGTTCCTGCAAGCCTTTTCGCGCCAAATTAATGGCTTGAAAAAGGCTTCCAGGAATCGGGAGGGAATCTTGCTTTGTGGAGAACTTGGAGTTGGAGTCAATACTAGGCCGGAGTTGCAGAGAATCCTTCCAGATCGAAGAAGACATTTCATCAGGGGAGAAGAAGACGGGTGTCGGAGCCTGCCCCAGTGCCTGCCAGGAGAGGTGACTGACTTGGTCGGCGACGGCGAGAGAAGTCCGTTTGCATTTGCGGCTGTCTGGTCACAACACAGGTTAGTCAAGCAAGCAGGAAAGTGGTCTATCACAGAGTACAGACTTCCAATAATTACATATACACCAAAAATAATTTGCCTTCACTTCAAACTACATCAGATAATAACTGCATATTTATTATTATCCATTCATTCCATAGAGAGCGCAATTGCTCCACACTTTTTAAAGCAAAATGAACACAAGTCCGACAAAGATCAAGGGTACTAAGACCTTTCCTTGTCTACAACCTTATCAACCTAAAAACTCTTTCCCCTTATTTGCTGACAGACTACCCCAAAGAAGCACCCCTTACAACCTACAATCCCCATCATCAATTCATAACCTAAAAAAAAAACACTCAAATAAACCCTGTTCCACCGATTACTCTCATTTCTAGGCTGTAGTCCCTGAAATATGGGAATTCCTCCCTAAAAGTATAAAGTCCATATACTTTTACACTGAATTATGCCTCTCAAACTGTCCAGTTTTTCACAGATGCCCGGATTATTGCCTTATATTTTTACCCGGTCCTTAATAGATACCAATACTGATGGATTGAATTCTGAAGAAGGAGCAAACATAACAAAAATACAAAATGATATTGAGACATTGACAGAATAAGAGAATATGAATTAATATACATTTTCTGAACTAAAAATAGTCTATAACTTGAATTACTATCATTATTTATTAAATGCAGTTTTCTACATTTTCTCCAACATTTTGAAGTGTGAGCCCTTTGATATTCTAATAAACCTTAATGCAAACATTTGTGCAGAGTACAGCCTAAAACAATTATACTGCCATAGGGGCATTTAACTAGATAAGCAGGAAAAAAAAAAACGAGTCTTCAGGAAAAAAAAGGTTACGAATACAGGGACTGCTAACAAATTCTCACTTTTCTCTCTAAAGTGTTTGACAATAAAATGGTTCCAAATAAGCAAACTATGTTGTATGCATGCGGGGTCTATTTTTAGTTGATGAATGTACTTTTATTAAGCTTTATCAGTTGCTATTTGTTGGAATATGAACACTTTAGGACACCGTACCTATTATTTCAGCTACACGCATTATCAGAGTTGACCGCTCTTGTTTATCTTATTATTGTCCCTAGGGGTCACCAGTTGACCCGTCTAGAATATATCAGCCATGGATGTGTCAATATCCATTTTCATTTATTCGTAATTTTACCTCATACAGTCTTTGCCTTTCACAACACCAAAGCAGAAGTGGTAATGCGCTTGTAAAGACTGTCATTATTTTATTTAAGAAAAATACTGAAAGCAACTATCATTTATTTAGCATTGAAGTGTCAGGTTACAAGTAGTAGCACCACCAAGAAAATACCAGTATTCACCGAAAGCAATATTACGGGAGTTCTCAAAAGTATTTTGCTATCTATATCAGCATTTTCTCACTGCGAACTACTTCCTTAAGGACTTTAAAGTGTTCATAAGTGCTTTGAGAGGTGTTCAGATCTCCCAAAGAAAAGAGTATGGGAAGGGGTATACTACCTTATGGCTTCACTAAGGCAAACAGGCTACCTGTAAATGGTTCATATCCCAGGCCCCTGTTTGTAAATGTTTCATCTCCCAGGCTCCTGTTTACACTTATCAGGGCATCTGAACTTGTCAGAAATTTGGGATGCATGGCTAGGCTTAAATGGCCCTTGTGGTCGTTAGTCAATTGAACCCCTAGAAACCATAAGAAACCCAAACGCTGATTTTTGAGACCCGACACAGTTTGCATTTACTACTGTATATTATTCTGGAGTATTACGAACTACAGCTATTCTCCTTGAACAGGTGTACACGATATATTTAGCTGCACGTATTTTGATGGTTGCCGTACTTTCAGTTGCATTTAAAGGATAAATGCTAGTCTGCATTTTATCCTAAGATGTAATATCGCAATGGACTGACATTTGCTCTGTAGGCTGTTGAATTTTCCAGACTGCATGATTTCGTTTGCACTGAAGATGTTGCAAACATCTGTTTTTCACTTTGGCAGAGGGCACTTTTCTGTTTTTTCAATCTGTCCCTTCTTAATTCAGAATGTCTTACTCGTTTTGGTCTGGAAATGTCCCGTCTCCTCTTTTGTACTGGGAATATACCAAAATTATATAATAATTGTTTTGTTTGGTTTTGTATACAACATACACCTGTATTACTGCTCTTTGCTGCACTGTTTCGGTTCTTGTGTACGTGACATCTAAAACTGGACATAACACTCTGTGTATATCCCTAGATCCCTCAGTCAGCCGTGACCCATCTAGTATAATATTCATCTGTTTTTATTTTATTTTATTACCTTATGCACTGTGTCACCATTTGCTCCAAAGTCTTTCATCTTTGCATTCTGTAATACTTCGCTGTAGTCTTGCCACCTTGCTTGGTTACTTACTGGTCATTAGATACAACTTGCCAAAGGACAGTCCTTGGATGGCTGCTTTTAGTAACTATTATCTTCTGAGCGATCTTGTTAGATAACCTCAGGTGTGCGAAACATTTTATGGATTCTGAGCTGCAGCCATTATATTCACTGCCCCCAAAGGAAATCTATTAATTTTTGTACCATAATAGTACCAAGCGTAGCGACAGCTCTCAACAAACTGTGATTGCACAAAGTGCCCTTAATTTTGCCTCATATTTTTGGTCTGTTCCTCAAGAAATGTGTGCTTTTGCCAAATCATTGAGGATTTCGTCACTAAATGATAGACATTTGAGTTTCAGACTTTATTCCCTTTGCAAAATGTATGAATACAAACTTCTTATTCTAGTAATCGTGTTAAGTATATAACACCAACATTAAAAAAAATCTGTCTGGTTTTGGGCATTTGTCCCATGTTACTATTTGGCTTTGTCCTTGATTCACGCGTTAAGAGGTTGAGAGGTATGATACCATCTAATTCATGGCTTTCCACGTCACCTGGAAAAGTAATTTTCCTTCAAGTGACTCTTGTAGTTCCATTGACAAATTTTTCATCATTTAAATAGCAGCACAGTTTCATTTCCCTCCAAAAATATCTTACTACGAAAATCATATACTCTACTAGCATTACTGGACATAACTCATTTAACTTGCTCTGGCGATCTGACCTGCTCTTCTTACTTACTGTGTATAATGTGTGCCTCTAATGTTTGTTAGTGAAATGAGACGAGTCTTCAACTCTTATTACCCTGACACCCACCACTTATAATCTAATTAATTTGTAAATGACATGTATATCATAGTGTGATAAATGCTATTAAGTGTTTAAAGAACTTCTACCACTAAACAGTTGTTAAAACAGTGAGCTGTTAACAGAGCTTATAAATTAACTCTTGCATTCTGTGCGCAAATGTTTTTTTTTTAGAAACTAGAGTTATAATGCATTTATCATCCCTGGAGAATCCCTTAAGCATGTAATACACTAACAGTGTTTTGTAAATTGATAAGGTTTCTAACAGTTAGAAGATTATGTGTTATAGTGAAGGTGCATAATATTTACCTTTTTATTTTTATTTGTTTGTACTCATGTTATAGTGTTTTCTGGACTTCATTTGGAATGTGGAATGGTAAGGCCAGTTTTGTTAGTTGTACTTATATTTCTACTGGCCTTCTTTAATCAGTCCGGCTGTGTTTTTTTTCCCCTGAAAAATTGCGGCTTTATTCAGTGTTGGGTTATATAGGGGTGAGAAAACGAATTCGGCACTAGTAAAGGACTGAGCTTTTAGAAATCCAGCAGCTTGAATGAGACCGTGCTTGCTTATAAAGTCTATTTTTTGCCTGCTCCTTCAGACTACCACCAGATGTGAAAAGTTCAGACGTGTAACCATGGAAGCTTCTCCTATGGAATGGCCAGGTCCAGATCTTCTGCATTGGGGTGTAGTTTTTCATTTTTAAAACATTTTATTAGTTGAGATTTAGATTATTTTCAGATAATATCCCCAAGTTCTTTAGTTTTTCTGCCATTTATCTTTGCAGCCATTGAGCCTCCATTCCATCTGAAGTGTGTTCAGTCCCCATCCTCTTTATTGTCTGAAGGCTCTAGGAGATGCCTAAAAGATGTAGATCATGGTCATCCTTCAGCAGAGATCAGGAAGTGTTTTTGCAGAAATGATGTTGAATGCTGGGCATTGTTTATCTATAGCATATGGATGTAACTTATTTGCATGTCTTTGTGGAAGTTATACCTGCTTGCTGTCCGTAACCAATTCCATTTAAATGTACTAACCCTAAACCTCAAAGAAGTTACCCAAATGTGAAAGCGTTACTTCATAATATAGCAAATGCAATCTTACTTGCATTGCATGCCTCCCATTCTACCTCAGGCATAACACGTTGTTTGCTTTCTTAGCATAACTCTGTTCTATTTTTTGGAGCTTTTTCTTTAGTCCTCCACTGCCCAGTCAGACTAACCCGGTCAACAAATATCAAATTTCTGGCTGCATGCTGTAAGTAACCATTGGTGAACAAAAGAGCTTGTGTAACTACTGGTCTAGAGTGCCAGGTGATGTTACACGAGATATGGTGTTTTCTGTAATCTGTTGTTCATGTACTAAGAAGCAGGCCCTTCCACTGTTGGGGATAATTTGTTTTGTTAAGCTCCACCACCCCCCCCAATCTGCCTAGCATTAAGGGGACAACAGCTCCTCCAGCAAGCATACTTAAACCAGCTGTTAAAATCAGCCAGAATGTTAACGTGGTCATTTCCATCAAAGTATGCTACCATCGTAGCGTACTGAGATTTATATAATAAACTATATTAACACCACTTTTCCCTGGTCTCTAGCCATATTTTCCTTGCTGGCCATTATTTTACTGTACCCCCCCCCCCAGTTTGAAATAGTGCAGTTTAAGAAGTTTACTTATGTGTCATAACACCTATATGGGCACACTGTATTTTCCATTAATGCTGCTTGTAAAGGGGTGGGGGTTGACACCTTTTCTTAAACTCCCCCCATTTAGCTAGTCCTGAAAAATTATACAGTTTGCTGTGGTTGACTTGGTCTGTGTGACCTGATGTACTAGCACTTAGGTAATCACTCGTTTGATGTGACAGTCCTGTTTTCAGACCAGTTTGGGTAAGGGGTTATGCATTTTAAAATTGTCTCTCCCTTTGTGACATGCATACCATAGAACTGGGGCCTGCAGAACAGGCCTTGATATATGTCAGCACTGTGTTTAACAGGCCAAAGTGCCTGTCTTGGTCCCTGTACTACATTCTTTCACTTGGACTCCATTGGGTAATGTAGAAGACCAGCTCAATTCTCATAAAGCTTCTATATGTGTGAAATGTAATGTAGTTTTTATGATTTACAGAGTACTCTAATGCTTGTTGACAAGGATTGTAGGAATAGAGTTTGCTTTTTTGTCCAGGAGTCAGAGCATTTTAGGTTTCCATTAGGTGCTTTGGAAGACAAAGCTCATTTCAAAATGTGGGAAATCTGTAATGCTTTTTTGTATACTATATGTTCTCAAACTCTGTGGGAAAGTGATTCCATTTACAAAGGGTTGCTTTCCATTTTGAGATAATTTAACACATATTCATTTTAAAATTTTCTGCTAATTTACACAATGTAAATTGTATTGCTAATAATACTTTAGAGACAATGTTTTACCGTACCATCTTTTGTTAATTTTGTCCTGAGAATTCTGGCTTACATAGCACTGTAGCTCAGAATTTTCAAAATATGTCTGCTAACATAACAGGCTGTTTGCTAACTTACTCGAAAAAACTTTTATTTTGTGAATCCAAGAATGTTAACACTGGTATTCCACTTTTCTGTAGTAGGACCTCTACTCTTGTTCATAGGTGTGTACTAGGCTAATGGCCCTGGGGCCTTTACAAGCCTAGCCCATAGAAGTGTCCTGGTATTGTGCAGCCCAACATTAGCTCCCAGTGCCTCTGTCAAGTAGAGCCACTGGAATGATCCCCTGGGTGAATATTTCCCATCCACTCATCAAGATTTCTCTTGAAGAGGGCCAGTGAGGTGCTCTGCTTGACATGTATGGGAAGTCTATTCCAGAGCATTGGCTGTCTCTGGGTTATGAACCTGTCTTTCAAGCATGTTCTGTTGATTGTGGTAATGAGGTTGAGGTCTCTGGGCGTGTTGTGGAGCTATTGGGATTTCTTTAAATGCAGCATTTCTAACAGAGCTGGCTCAGACATGGCTTTGTAAGTCATGCAGTGATCGCCTGTTAAGTACTCGACATAAGACAGAGAATAGCTGGAGTTTTTTTATTTTTTTGAGTCTGTCTGTGTAAGACGTGTTTAAGGCCTAGGATCCTCTTTGTGAGGTACTTTTGTGGCCTATCCAGCTGTTGCATGTGTCTAGTGAGGTTCGTGCCAAATGGGGCATTATACTCTGTGATTGGTCTGAGGGAAGAGAGGAAAGAAATGGTTACCTCTTTCTTCCTGGATACAAAACCCTTGGTAATGACATGTGCCTCATAGAATGACTTTCTGACCACAGTGGCAATGTGTTGGTCAAAGGAGAGAGGTTCCTATCAACCCCAGAGCTCTTATAACACCTTCAGTGGGCTTCCATCGATCTGGTAATTAGTGGGAAGTGAGTTTTTCCCAAAGGGGGTGACGATGCATTTTTTGGCATTAAGCTTAAGGCCATGGTTTCGACACCAGTCATTTGTCTCAATGAGGCCTTTCTGTAGGATGTCTGCATCACTTGGACAGTTAATATCTCCCAGCTTGCAGTCGTCTGCGAACTTGGTCAGCCAGAGTCCCTCCGTGTTGGCCTGGACTTCTGAGAAGTAGATGCCAAACAGTTGAGGACCGACCCAGGAGTTATATTTTTTTTTTTTGGGGGGGGGGACTGTATGCAATGACAGGTCCTTGTAGCAACTTTCTAGGTTTATTAAGAGCAGTTTTTAAAGTGTTTGTTTTTGCTGCTTGTCACCCTCGTATGTCTCTGAAACTAATTGACTTTGTTTTTGGATAAAGATAGGTGGGCAAGTGAGCACCAGAGGATTGAAAGTGTCATTGAGGCAAGGAAGTGAAGCATGCAAGCCTTTATAGTAAACAAAAGGAGCAGAGATGAGCAAGAGAAGAGGGTGCAAAGTCAGGAAACTTCCAGTGATATGGGTAGGTTATGGCCCTATTGTCTTATATTTTTGCTATTGAGAGGACATCTTGTAATTTTCATTTCTGCACTTAGTCCCATTTGTTTCATTGTCTAACACCACTGTTTTGCAAACCTGCTAGGTATAGACTACCCAGACTGCAGTGAGGACAGGGATGTAGATACGGCTCACACCCCAAAGAAGAGAAGATACACAATTTTTCAGCCAAGCTGGGCAAGTGCCTTTGACTGGCTTTCTATGAGTAGGCGGAGTGAAATTTGCCTTCTGCAAGACTTGTAACACGGATTTCACAATCCATCATGGGGCCGACATGACCTGCAACGACATGCTAACAGTGAGAAACACAGGCAGAATTGCAAGCATGCAGCTGGAAGATCTATGGTGGATTTCTTTGGACCACAGAGTTTAGCAAGTACAAAGGTGGTTGAGGCAGAGGTTGGTTTTGTGTCTCTCCTTGCTAAACACAACTTATCATTTGCAGCAGGAGAACACATCCTGAAATTTATGAAGAAGTGTGGAGAGGATCAAGATGTTCTCCGTAAAATGACATGTGGAGCGACAAAGGCAGCATGCATTGCACGGGATGTGCTGGGGCCTCATTACCAGAATGATGCTGCAGCAGCCTGCCAGAAATCACCATTCTGTGTGTATATGGACCAAAGCACAGACATGGGAGATGACAAACTGTTAGTCATCCTTGTTGGTTACCTTGATGAAAAGGCAAGCAAAAATGTGACAAGGTTTCTTGATATGCCAGAATGTGTGTCTGGAACTGGACAAGCAATGTTTAATTCTTTAATGTCCAGCCTGACAAAATTTAACATTCCAGTTTCCAACATTGTGGGCTTTTCTTCAGACAATGCTGCCTCAATGATTGGAAAACACAATTCTGTGCTGTCTCGTTTAAAGGAGGTGAAGCCCACAATTGTAAACATGGGGTGTCTCTGCCACTTGGCAGATCTCTGTAGTAAGGCTGCTGTAAAAGCACTACATTCACCAGTTGAAGAACTTGTATCAGATCTGTATTGCCATTTCAGTTCCAGTGCACAAAGACAACAAAAACTTCAGGAATTTGCTTTGTTCACAGATACTGCCCTCAAGATCATTAGACATGCACCTACTAGATGGCTCAGTCTTGGTAAGGTTATTAACAGAACCCTGGACATGTGGCCAGCTCTAAATTCATATTTTCTGTCTGCAGAGCCAAGGTCTGCTAAGATTGACTTAATTTCTAAAAACTTGCAGAGTCATGAAGTGCATATGATTTTTATGTTCCTTAAGTATGCACTGGAACCCTTACTGGAGTTCAACATACAGCTTCAGAGCAGAGAAAGTCAGCTGCTGACACTGCATGCCACTGTGCATAAACTCCTGCAGCAGTATGCTGGCAGACTCCTCAGACCTGCATCTGCTGTCAGACTAATCAAACACAGTGATGTGTCAGTGTTGACTGACAGTAGCTGTGTTCTACCAAATGGTGAACCGTATTGGCTATGAAGTCAAGCAGTACATGAACAGCCATGAGGAGGATATTGCTGGCACAGTCATTGAATTTAACTTTTATAAAAAGTTGCAGCTTTTATGCTGCAGTGCTGCAGAAAATGCTGAAAAGTTTCCCATGCAGGATCACTTACTGAAAGACGCTGCATTACTTATTAATCCAGCCAAAAATTGGACAATTCTTCAGGGCTGGTCAGAGATGTTGGCTTCCGTCTGGGTGTATGTGAAAATGATGTTGAGGCCGAACAACTAATCGATGAGTTCACCCAATATCAGATCGAGGACACTGGGAATCTGACAGGCCCAGTAGATGGGCCCCACTCATGTGTGTCACAGTACTGGGCACACCTTCTGAGGACCTTTGCACTGAAGGAAACTGCCACTCTTTAAGCAGCTGATGATGAGCCTACTTTGCTTGCCACACTCTAATGCACAAGCGGAAAGGGCATTTAGTATGGTGCGGAAAGTGAAAACTGAACTGCGTCAGTCTCTGAGTGTAAAAACACTGAACTCTTTGTTGGCAATTAAAATGAATGAAGAACTGGATGTCTGTGATATTAAGCTGCCAAAACCTGTTTTAGAGGCTGCCAAGAAAGCCACAGCAGCATACAATAAGTCTACATCTGACGTATGATAGGATGTTTAACTTGGTCTAAACTGTGTGTGAATTACAATATGTCTGTTTACAAAATAAAAATCACATTTACTACATGTGTTAGAGGCTGCCAAGAAAGCCACAGCAGCATACAGTATTACAGTAAGTCTACATCAGACATATGATAGGAATAGGATGTTTAACTTGGTCTAAACTTTGTGTGAATTGCAATATGTCTGTTTACAAAAATAAAAGTCACATTTACTACATTTTCTAAGTGCTGTTTCATTTACTTATGGTGTGGTTATGGTATTGCAGATTATCAAAGGTTTTTGGATCTGAGAAGTGTGGTATTGAATGTTACAAAGCTCCATGGCAATGGCGCATTTTCGCGCAGTGCGAAAATAGGGTGTTCCACATTTTGACCATTTGTCACACATTGTTAGGGTCTGTGTTCCACATTGGCCACTTAAGAGGTTGAGACCTATGATGACAGCTGTGTCAGGGCCATCACTGTCAGCCAGAGACATTTCAAATACTTGTTGCACCCCACTCCCCCATGTAGTGACTCTGAATGTGTCCAAGCAAGGCAAGGAGCAGTTATGCAGTGTAAGTATGCAGATTATCCCCCATCCAAGGTAGACACAAGTACCACAGTGGCTTTTCATCTGTCATTGATTTTGCAGAATTTTCTGGTTTCTGTCATATTTTTATACTGCTGATTTATGCTTCTTATTATTCATAAAATGCATGTTGTTGCAGTCCCTGTTGCTCTGTGTTTAAGTAGCAATGCTTTAATGGCCATCAGGTAAGCTTGTCTGAGATTGTAAAATGCAAATAAGCTTCAATAAGCATACTGTTAATGAATTACCAACAGTGAAAGCCTTTTTGTTGTTGCAATGCAGAGAATATTTACATAACTAGATAGAGTATAAGCCTTAGGTATTGAAATGCATATGACAGTATTTGTAATAAAGCACAGGATTACAGTATTTAAAGAAAAACATTACATTGGTTGGAGACTTGCAGTCATCTTTGCAGGCTTTACCTGTAAACTAAACAGAATGCCAATCTATCATGTGTGGTACATAGCCTGTGAAGTAATCTTGAGCTTGTTTCTTGTTTGTTGTTCATTTTTTTACTTTGGTCATGTTTTCCCCATGAAACAAGTAGATAGTTGACTTGTTGTCAGGCAGCAGGTCTTTTTTGGATAAGAAATATTTTTACAAGTGGGGGTATCACAGAGATTGCTACTTTCAGCATGTTACTTGGTACTTTTATAAAGCTGAATATAAATTATAATTAGAACTGCAGTCCAAGGAGAAGTGGTTTGAGTTGAGTGCTGCTTGTTTTTATACTTAATTTTGACTGGCATTCCAGTAATGTATTTAAAAAGTAATTTATTTTTTTCATGCCTCACAATCTTTTTGTTTCCATCTAGATAGTAAGTAAGCTGTCATGTAGCCAATGCATTAAAATATTTTTTTCTCCACTTCATTTTATCGTGATTAGATTCTCATAATGACGATTTGGCACCCAGGGCAGCATATTTAATTAAAGTCCCAGTTTTTGTGATTTTCAGCATAGCTCCTCCCCTTTCTGGTTGACCACACCCCTTCCCATTGACCCCACCCATTCAGCTGTCTCCTGCAGCCCCCCTTTGTTTGGAAGTCACCAGCTGCCACTGGTTTTTGCCTTATCTTTTCAAAAAAAAACAAAAAAAATTCATTGTTTCCCACCTTTCTAAGCTAGTATAGTCCAGTTTTCAGACTAATGCTGAATTCAGGGCTGTGATACTAGTTTCTGAGTTGCCCATATCTTACTTGGATAGAAGGAAGTTTCTCTGTTCACCTGTGAGAGAGGGGAGCTTTGAGCAAACTATCTGTCCCTGGAGGAGTGGTTCCAGCCCAGACGTTAGTGGTTTATTGGCAATTTTGGGCTAATTTCTATCTCTTTCATTTCCCTACTATAAAAACCGCGTTTGCACAGTTTTGCGCAACGGGCAGTGCCGGTTAGCTACGGTTAAATTATTCCCGGCTCCAGTAAGTCTCCTCTTCAGTTTTTCCCTTGAAACTAGTCTAACTCTCAACCTAAGCACTCAAAAAACATCTTACAGCCCAGTACTTGCTCAGACCTAATAGCAAGCACTAATATACCCTGACACTGATTGCCCAGCAGGGCAAGGCTCTTTATTCACCCCTCACTAACCAAGTGACTAAGCAGCTCACCCTACTATTCAGGCATGACCAAAGGGCAACTTCAGGTGCACTCTCCAGTCCAGCTGGTGAATCTGGGTATCCTGAGGCAATGTTACAACTGCCTCATGTACACAGACAACCCTTTCCTCCTACCACAAAACACTAACATATGCGATAGATGCAATTATACAGCCAAACTGGAAGCTAAGCTGTCTCCACACAAGACTGGAACAGACAGTCAAAAGGAGAATGTTAACACTTGCACCACAACTCCAGCCACACACAGACCTACTAAAACAGCACTGGCAAAAAATACACATAAATACACAAAATCATACTTGGAGGCTCTAAATAAAAACCTGCAAAAACATCAGAGACCTCCAAAGCAGACACCCAAACAACCTGCACTTCCCGTCACAAACCAGACAACACATAAAACACAAAATCAGTGTGCCGTACAATCACAGCCCTTAAGGCAAAATAACAAGCCTAACACACTAGTAATAGTTGACTCTATAGTCAGGCACACTGACGTCCCACTCACTAGGCTGCACAAGCAGAAGGTTACTGTTAGCTGCCTGTCGGGAGCCAGAATCCGCCACATAGCACAAGCACTCAGGTCACTCCAGAACAAGTACAAATATGACTCTGTCATTGTTCATGTTGGTGTGAATAAAATGAGATGCACCTCCTTGGACTACATGAAAAGAGACATGGAGGAGCTCTTTGATCATGTAGCCCAGGCTGGTATGATCTTAACCCTGAGTAGCATCCTGCCCTCACCAAGAATGATACCTCAGTATAAAGAAAAAATGATCAATTTCAACAATTGGCTAAGCTTCTGGTGTCATTCAAAAGGGATCCAGTATCTGTCAGCCTGGGACGACATGCTCAACAAGCCACGTTGCTTCACAACAGATGGATTGCACCTGTCACCTCTAGGCTTTCGAATACTAGCCAAGACTCTTGCTGCCCCCATAGTGCCTTTTTTAGACAAGGCTCAAAAGTCAAACCCACCTCCATAAACAGCACAATTAACAAAAAACTGAGGGTTATGCTACTCAACGCCAGGAGTTTAAATCTCAAAATGCATGCGCTCACAGCACTCCTCAGGATGGAGAACGTCAACATCTGTGCAGTAACTGAAACCTGGTTCAAGGCTCCAGAGAGCACCACAGAACTACCGGGCTACAACTCATACCACGTTTTGGCCACAGAACATGGACTGAAACACAAAAGGAGGGGGTGCATCCATATTCATCAAGGATACCCACACCTCCAGGTTAGTGGCGCAGCATGATATCACTGAGATCATCCATGTGCAACTAACATCAGGCAAATCTACAATGCAGATTGTAGCCTGCTACAGATCACTCTCCATGACCCAGGACCACCATTCCACCTTTCTGGAGACACTGGAAAACATGAAGGTCCTACTGAACACCCTGATATTGGGCAATTTCAAGTACCCTACCATTCACTGGGAAAACTACACGAGTACAAATTTCCAGGCCCAGCACTTCCTGGAATTCATCAACTCAAATGCCCTGGATCAGCTGGTAAACTCCCCTACCAGAGGTGAAAACATATTGGACCTGGTCATCACCAAGATGGGCGACAGGTGTTTCACACCGGAGGTCAACCCATCACTGGTTAGATCAGACCATAAACTAATCACTCTGGATGTCCACACCCCACCACCACCCCCAACTAAGGAAACCACAGTAAAAAACTTTTCTAAAGCAAACTTCACCTTACTGAAGACAGAGGTGGTAAGTTTCACAGCCCCCACGCTAAAGGATAATGCTGCCCAAAATGCAGAAACTTTTACAAATGCACTCTATGAGCCCCTACAAGGATGCATGGATCATGCCATCCCTAGCAAAACCAAAACTCACTCCTCTAAGTGAAGGAAACCAGTTTTGTGGACCCCTGCAATAAACAGGTTATACAACAGAAGGAGAAAACAAGTTCAGAAAAATAGCAAATCCCAAGAAGGAAAGACATCCCTGATCAGTATCAGTAAGAAACTAAGGTCCCTCATGAAATCATCCATGGCTAACTTTGAAAGAAAAATAGCCAAGGATTCAAAAGATAACCACAAAGCCTTCTTTAGCTATGTTAAGTATCTAAGTGGCAACTTGCAGATATGCACTGAACTAGTGCAAAATAGCACAAAATATACTGAACCTACTGATACTGCCAACATCCTGGCAGATAGATTCAGTGCAAACTTCACCCCCCTCTCTCCTCCAAAAGGTCCCACAGCAATACCAGAAAAGTGTAGTGTCCCAAAAATCACAGACGCACAGGTGAAAACAGCCCTTTCAAAAGCCAAAAACACAGCATCAATGGGACCAGATGGTGTCCCAGGCTGTGTCTTGCACAAACTACAGAACAAACTAACCCCCCACCTAAACACACTGTTCAACCTCAGCCTCTCCACAGGCTATGCACCCATAGAATGGTGCACAGCAATGGTTATTCCTCTCCACAAAGGAGGGGCCATAACTGACCCTGGTAACTATCACCCCATAAGCCTGACTAGCCTGGTCTGCAAGGCTATGAAGCGCATCATCATGGAACTCATTAACAAAGACACTGGGAACCGCCAAACACTTGACCAAGGGCAGATCATGCCTACTAAACCTGGTTGACTTCTTCGAGACAGTCACCAAGGCCATAGATGAGGGAAAGGTGGTTCACACAGCCTACCTTGACCTCGCCAAGGCTTTCGACACCATTCTCCACTCGGGTATTACAGAAAAACTCACCAGCCTGAACATAAACCCCTATGTCACGAGATGGGTTGCCAACTGGCTTACAGAAAGAAATCACACGGTAAGAATAGCAGGCTCCGGGTCAGACTCTAAACCAGTCACAACTGGTGTCCTGCAAGGCTCAGTCCTGAGACCCCTACTATTCAGCATATTCTCAGAAATACAGGCAAACACAGGAGGACTATGGCTAACCAAGTTCACCAATGACTGCAAACTGGGAGCCATAATTGACTCTCCGGCTGACATGGACATCCTACAAAAGGGCCTTACTGAGACGGACACCTGTTGTCAAAATCATGGCCTCAAGCTAAATTCCACAAAATGCATAGTCATCCCATTTGGGAAAAACAAAACACTTACAAATTACCACATAGGTGCCAGCCCCCTTAATACAGAAGTGGTAATAAGAGATCTGGGGACCCAGGTAGATAGTAATCTCTCCTTTGACAATAATATTGCCAAAGTAGTTAAGAAATTCTTCTATGTGGCACATCTAATTACTAAAGGGTTCGCATCTAGAAATAAAGAGGTTATAGTGCCCCTCTACTCATCACTCATTAGACCCATCATAGAGTACAATGCCCCATTTGGGATGTACCTCACAAAACACTTCCAAAAACTGGAAAGACCACAAAAGTACCTCACCAAGAGGATTACTGGCCTGAAACATATGTCCTATGCAGCCTGACTGAAAAACTCCAACTGTACTCAGTGGCATATCACTTACTCAGATGTGATCTCTGCCTGACTTACAAAGCCATGTCCAACTCAGAATTGATGGACATGCTCCACCTAAAGAAATCCAAGTCACTATAAGCCACCCGGTCTAGTGAGCTAAACCTCTCCACAACAATAAATATAACATGCAGGAGGGATATATTCCTGTCACAGAGACTCCCCATGCTTTGTTACAAAATTCCAAATTACATCAGGCAGAGCCCCTCACTAACACTCTTCAAGAGAAACCTTGACAAGTGGATGGGTAACAGAAAATACACCCCTGGGATCACTTCATTGGCTCTGCTTGACAGAGGATCATTTAATTAATCAATGGGGCAGCGAAAGCCGACACACTCTGGCTAGGCTTATAAATGCCCTTCGGCAGATAGCCTAGTACCCATCTATGAACCTATGGCATGTGCTTGGACCTGTTTCTTTTAACCATGTGCTGCATACTATCAATATTCGCTTTAGAAGTTACTGGAAGTATGTGTCTTTCATTTGTAAGCATATTTGTGTGCTTTTCTGTAAGCTCATATATTTGACAAATCTCAATGGCCTTATTCAAAGTTAAATTACTGTCACGAAGCAAAATCTTTCTCACAGCATCATCTTTAATACCACACACAAGTCTGTCTTTTATCAACTCATCCCTTAAATCACCAAATCTGCACATTTTAGCTTTGTTTCTCAAGTCTGTTATATATTCTGCAAAAGCTTCTCCAGACTTCTGATCTATTTTGTAAAATAAGTGCCTTTCCATTGTGACATTCATTTGAGGGTTACACATTTCTCTAAATTTATGTTTTAAGTCCTCAGGGTCCTCCCTTGACTCAGCCGGTACAAGTATATGATAGTTTTCCCCCTTTCCTCCAATGACAGCATGTGCATACACAAATTAACGCTCCTTTTCTATGGCTTCTGAACTATCTATATTAAGCAGAATAAATGCCCTTGTATGGTCATCTTTACCAGAAAATGCAGCATGTATGAAAATATTGTACTCTTGTTCAAACACTCTCCCCTTCTCTGCAATATTATTGTCAAACACAAGTGGTGTTGGTCTTCAAAATCCATCTGCCATGCCAACAAATTATGCCCAAACACACTGAAAAATATGGCCCTTTTAATTATATATGAACATGCACACAGCCAGCACTTGTAATAACATGCAAATGCACAATGAACTCTTCGAAATGCTGTACTTTGCGAAATATGCTCTGTAATGGCTGTATTTTGTGAAATAACGGTTCTGTAGTACTGCACAAACATGCAAACACTTCATACACTTAACACAACTTGAATAGTTTTGATTAATGTGAAAAAGTAATGCTTAGTGAAAAAATTAGATTGTTTTCCTTATTTTTTTCACTTTATGCGATTCGGTCTTTATTATAAACATTTTCGTAGTTAGTCAAATATTCCTGTTAATATATAGTAATATCAGATATTTCTATTACTTAGAAATTCGTTTAGAGCGTTCTGAATGCCTCGTTTCATATTTTGCAAATGAGAAATAGTTTGAGCAAGTTTTAGTACCCGAAATTCGTTTCTGACCTGTTTTGTGAGATATATGTGCAGTAGGGATGATTCACTCCTGTATATTCCTCCAGTCTTAACTGAGTGCCTTCTCAGTCCGGGATCTCGATTTCTGGAACCCATTCTGGCACCATGTCTTTTTTTAGACATCTCATTTCTGACACCATGTCGCTCGTCCCTCTCTAGTATAGGTGACGAACAGGCAGCGTAGTTCATTTATATGCTTTATTACATAGAAACACATCAGGATGGATAGCAGCTTTAAATAATATAAACAAACTGTTTAACAGACAAACTACACAGACATACATGCTTACATCGCAACAACTAACTACAAAATGGCAATCAGACTCACACGTGCTCAGTATTTATACACTTGTGCAAGCCCCTAGGAAGCTTCTTAAAGCTGTACACACATATTGATCTACAAGTACTATGCCTACATAATGGTGCATGACTGTGTACAATATCTTACTCTACTTTGTCACTTGCTTCATGAACTGCGCAAGGCTGTTCTATGGTGTACCAGTCCTGCTCCATGGAATATGATATTCATGACTAGCGCCCTAAGATTCAGCTGCAATAGCAAATAACAAGTCAAATCAGACATAAGAAGAGGTAAGTCCCAAAAGAAAGATCTATGTTACAAAGAAATTATGATTATTTTGTAATTTTGTATTTCAACGCCAAGAGGTCTTAAGCACAAAATTGATTGGAATAATTTTATTGGTTGACTGTATAAATGAGTATCCATTACCAATGATTCAGTTTATTTTTTCTTATTATTTAAGTATGAAGCTTTATAGTGTTTTTCAGTTCCATAAAAATAACAATAAGACATTCATTTTTTACCTTACTCTAGTGGTCACATATATAGCATTGATGTGGTTATAACTTTGATAATTATGCTCCTTAAAATGTGCTACAAACTGTGCAAGAGGAACAGCTGGGCTGCATGTACTTCCTAAACTCAGTAATTGATTGTTTGTATTAGCCAAAAGAGGCATGTTCCTGTGAGTAAAGAAACTTGAGTCTTTTACAACAACCATATTAGAGGTCATCACGTGGAAGTATGAGTTCAACGTAATGCAGAGTGCT
The DNA here is from genome assembly GCF_019279795.1 of Protopterus annectens. Lineage (NCBI taxonomy): Eukaryota > Metazoa > Chordata > Ceratodontiformes > Protopteridae > Protopterus > Protopterus annectens. The sequence goes on along the minus strand of NC_056738.1, from coordinate 524,515,431 downwards.
TTTCTAGACAACTGCTAATTCTAACTCTATAATAGACTTCGGAAGGAGGATAAAATGTTGATGACCAGAGGAGGGATGTGACACCCACACTCAAGATCAAGAGCGAAATGAGGTTGGAAACTGTCAATCCATCAATTTGATCTCACTTGTCAGAAAATTTTGACACTGCTGTTGAAAGAAAGAACTTTAGAATATCTGGGAGCATGTCGGACATGGAACTGAAAGCAAAATGGATGTATGGCAAGGAGTGTTTTATACTTTGGAACTAAGAGCTAAGGCATCAGATCAGAACAGGGTTTTGGGGTGGCCTACTTAGCATTTACAAGTCATCTGACATGGGTACCCATAAAAGGTTAGTGAACAAATTAGATAAGCTTGTAGAGGCTCCTAAGTAATAACATGGGTAAAAAATTAGGTTATAAGTGTGATATACTGGACAGTGTGTATACCTCCATAAAAGGGAGCACTTGCATCCATATGCAAAATGATGGTGCATATGTTTAAGGTCAGTTTACATTCTTATTATGCTCACATTGTAGATGACAATTAAGGGGCTTCAAGTGTGCACATGTCTCCTTGTGAATATTCCAAGAAGAACAAATGTCAGCTAACTTCTCAGTGCTTCATTTGGGAAGACTCAAAGAATTTAAACCCACGACAGTGCCATGGTCTGCTCATACAGAAAGAACTGAGAATTTTTTCTACATTTATTTGTGTTCTTGGTGATTCTTGCCATATATATCTTCCATCTGCAATGTCATACAGCCTCCTCCTCAGTCATCTACTCTGACATCCCCAGAATCTGTCTGGCTTCTGTCCATGGACTGGGGCCCCATAAACTGGAAAATCTAAGTATAACCAACTGGGGAGCAGGCTGGAAAGAGATCAGGGCATCCTAGTACAGCACTATCCTGAAGCTATGGAGAGCCTTTTGTTAGGCCATACATACTGTCCTACTCAGTACCAAATATAGATGACATCACACATATACCTCTAGACCAGAGTTCTTATTCTCCATTAGAACTATTAGCCATTTGGCTAAAACTCACCTCTCCAGGATATGTGAGCTGACAAATCTGCTGGTCATTCCCTGTTCTGGACCAGAGATTTTGTCCTCTATTGAGGACTATTAGTCATTTGGCTAAAAACTCACCTCTCCAGGATATGTGAGCTGACAAATGTGATGGTCATTCCCTGTTCTGGATCAGAGTTATTGTCCTCTATTGAGATCTATTAGTCATTTGGCTAAAAACTCACCTCTCCAGGACATGTGAGCTGACAAACATGCTGGTCATTCCATGTTCTCTGTCTGACTCTTCAGGGATTAGGATCACTAATTAATTTTGAGTCACCTGAGAACTTAGAAGTTTTACTTTGTAGTGGACAATATTCCTTCAGAGAAGCATGTAGTGACATTACTTACTGTTATGGGTGTGTCCACATAGGCTTAGTTTGGAGCCTGTTTCAGGAACACATACACAAAGCAAACAGACACATTTTACAACTAGACTGTTAAAATACTGAATGGATATCTGAAGGGATATCTTGAGCATCTGTGTAGCCTGCATTGCTCTGAATATTGCTCATCTCTGGCTACATTTATTTTTGATTTGAAGCTCTTCATTTAAGGTTTGGTTACTTCTACTTTGTATCTTATTTTAGAATTACATTTGGTTTGTTTTAAGTTTTTTGCTCTGTTGGAGTTTTAAGAGTTCTTGGCTAGGATCAGTTAAAAAAAGTTACCAAAGAAATTCTTTGTAGACTGTGAATAGCATCAGTTAATTAGTGAGAGGAACTGAGAAACAGCATTGCTCTTTTATTTATAAATATTTGTATTGAGCTGAAATGTTTGTGTGGTCTGCGTTGCTCTGAATATCACTCATCTCTGGCTACATTTAATTTTGATTTGAAGTTCTTCATTTAAGGTTTGATCACTTCCACCCACCCAGTCCTGCATGTGTTCTTAGATTTGGTGGCTTTTCAGTTGCCCACCCCTACTATAAATCTCATTTTGGACACTCCTCCCAGTCCAATCTCATCAGCTCATTCTACTGAGGAGGGAGAAATCATTTAGGAAGGCCCACCCCCTTAGTTTCTCATCCTTGAATTGTCTTGTTTCATCCCTTCCAACTTAAACTAAAAAAAAATAATAATAAATAAATTGCTCTTTATTCATCTTCTTTTACTGTATTTGTGTTTCTTCCTACATTATTACTTTATCTTATGCTGCTTGTTCTTAAAAGTATTCAATTGTATTTATTCTGCTGCATTTATTACTGCTTGTTAGTAGTCTGATTAAATTGTAACTGTTATTCTAAGCCTTTTGGTGTAAGCACTTGGGCTTCAGGCCAGTTGTTTTACATTAAGAAGATTTGTGGTCTACACTCCTGTGGCAGGAGAGGTAACATACATCCTTCTAAGTTGGAAATTGCTTGTCAAGGGCTAAGTGTCTGCTATTCTAAAAGTGTCGTAAGTTCTTGTTTAAGCACTTGGGCTTCAGGCCAGTTATTCTACATTAAGAAGGTTTGGGGTCTGCACTCTTGTTGGAGGAGAGGGTAGATTCTGCCCTTCTGAGCTGGGAATTGCTGGTTGAAGGCTTATTGTGCCTGTTTGTTTGAACTGTTTCTTTCTGAAATTGGTACGCCTTGTTTGCTGCAGCATAGATTAGCTTTAGACCTGTTGAATCTAGCTGTGTTTGTATAACTTGAGCACTAATCCTGGTCATCTTTTTTGGAGAGGGTTCCTACACCCTTGTGGCAGAAGTGTGCAATTAGAACTTGTCTGATTGAAGGTTGCTGGAACAGGGCTCAGTTTTGAGCCTTTTTTTATTGGTTAATTTGTTTAAATGAGTTTGCTCTTGTTTGCTACTTGTTATACTTAGGTATGTATATGTTCTCCTGTGTTAAATAGACCTAAACAGATTTTAAATATCTTTAGCATAGTCTGGTTACAGGTTTTGCGTATCCAGATCTATTTGTGTGATTCCTATGTTTCCTGCTATGCCATCTTCTGTTGGCCGGGGCCTGCCTGCACTTAGTGGGACTAGGTGAACTGGTTGGAACTGGTCTGGCACAGGGTGTTGAGCTAAGAGCTCAGGGACTAGGGTTGATTGGTAACTTCCAGTGTTTCTATTTTACTTTCATTTTTGTGGTATTTAAACCCCACATTTGCATGCGTTTGTGCTTGTTGGCCTGTCGCACACTGTCGCTGCACTGTTTTAACCCTTTGCGAGGTATCTCAGTTGCATGTTTTCCATTACCAGCACTCCTGTATAAGTGAGGCCCTCGCTTGCAGCTACTGTATTGAGTTTATCCAGCCCTACTCTCACCTACAGGTACTCTCGTCAGACAGTACCCACTCTACTATCCCTGACCTCTCTTCCACAGATTCTGACAACCATAGATGGACAATTTCCTATGGTTTCTCCTGCCTATTCTGGTTGATATGGGCATCCTGAGACAGGCAACTCTCTACTACTACCACCTAGGAACACAATATGTGACAGATGCAATTACATTAAGAACCTAGAATCCTTGCTGTCTCAGTCACAAGCCAGTACATCTGGCACTGAGAAGGTTGTCTGCACAAACACAACAAACACTACACCTCAAACACCACCCACACCTGTACAACACACTCCTACATATGCAGAGGTTCTCAACAAAAACATACCTAAAGAAAAGAGACCTCCAAAGCAAAGCACCAAGCATCACACATAGTACACACATCTGTGTCTCATATCCTCTAAGACCCAGCCACAAACCTAACATAGTAGTCATAGGAGACTCTAATGTGAGACACACAGATGTGCCCCTCACCAAGCTAGACAAGAAGAAAGTCACGGTAAGTTGCTTGTCAGGTGTTAGAATCTGCCATATCATGCACATACTCAAGTCTCTTAACAACAGGTACTGTTATGACTCTGTCATAGTCCATGTTGGTGTGAATGACTTGAGACGTACCTCTATGGACTATATGAAAAGAGACATGATTGAGCTCACTGATTGTGTCCCAGGCAGGTATGTCCCTAGCCTTAAGCAACATTCTACCATCACCCAGAATGATGCCTCAGTACAAACAGAAAATGCTTGACTTTAACAATTGGCTTAGTTTCTGGTGTCATTCAAAGAGATCCAGTACCTGTCAACCTGGAAGGACATGAATGACAGACAATAAGGCTTTGTCAGAGATGGCCTTCATCTGTCTCCCCTGGACTTCAGGCTTCCGACAAAGGCTCTTGCCTCTCAATAGTGCCTTTTTAGGCCAAGTCATGAGCACAAAATTGCCAACATAAAAAATTTTTCTAAATGAGATTTAAAGGTCTTGCTGCTACATGCTATGAGTCCTAGCAGGAAACTGCACTCATTACAAGCATTCCTTGCCCTGGAGGATGTGGATGCTAACATTTGTGCAGTCACTAAAACCTGGTTCAAAGCTGTGGGGAGGACCCTGTGAAGACTGGTAGAGAAGGATGAAGGCTGCCAGCCTAGCCAGATAGAATTTTATAGATAATTCTATCATTTGAAAATATCAATGTAAGATACAGGCTGGTTTTCTTAAATGAAAGAATAGGCTGTTAAATGTTGAACTTCAACAATGTGGCAACATTGCCCTCTGCTGTAAAGAAAACTAAGTCAAGCATTTCACATCTGTTCTTTGAAATTAAAATTATGTCTTGTATGTCCTTTGATCTCCAGAGCCTGGAGCCATTTGGTCTGGGCTACCACATTCTTTCTATTCTTTTAACTTAAGGAATAATTACTAGAGTGCACATGTGAAATGTCTTTTATTGTTGTAGCTTCCTGAGCAGGTGTTAGCTTGTTAAATAATGTAGCCTGTTGGCCCGGGAACCCCCCCAGGCTAAGTGTCAAAAATTATGTAGTGTGTATACTGGGAAACCCAAGTGTGAAAAGTGATGTAATCTGGGAGGGCCTAGCAGAAATGTTTGTTAGTAATTTTAAAAACTATTGCTCAGACTGTAAGCATTTTTGTTTTAATATCCAACTCATCATTACTCTGCCTGTTGTCTTACGTAAGTTATCTTAGACTTGTGTTTTCTTTCAGAGAGCCAGAAATTAGAAAGTTTATACTGTGTTTTTCTGTGATGTCAGAACTGTACTACTGATTTATTTTAAGTATTTCTGTGTGATCTCTGAACTCTTTTGACTAGCACTGTTTAGTAGAAAGTATTGTCTTGTGGTTTTAATTATTTATTATTAAATATTTTAAAACCTTTTAACTGTGGCTGGTTTGCATAGAGATAACTTAAGCTCTTAAGAGTACTTGCATGCCTTTGGTGAAACTGTACAAGGCCACTCTAATAGCTTCAGCCCTGGGCTATACTACCAATTGGATAATAATATTGCACAGTAATAATTGGACACCTTTTTAAGGGCCTTTGAGTAGCTGATAAATATTAGCTGGGTAGTGGCAGGAGTACTACCATATAGTCTGGGTAAAACAGCAACAGCTGGAGAACCTGTGCCAGCCTTTCCCAGGAGTGGCTGTAGTTGTATAAAATTATCTCAAAGTTTGTGTGTCAGCTACATGGGAAGGGACATGAAGCACTGGTTGGACAGAGAGGGTGCTGGAAATTTTAGCTTGCCCAGTTAGGCTGAGATCTAGACCCTATAGCTGTGCCAGTGGGGAGTCTTACTGGGGACCTGGGGAGCAACCAGCCCTGGACTGACTGTGATCTCTGTGTGCTCTTAAGGGAAATTGCACTTTACTGTGTGTATTTATCCTTTCCTCATATATGAGACACACTCTCTGGTGTTAGTGATGAGGATTGAGGCTCCTTGATTGCTGGGCAAGAACAATCAAGTCCATGCTATGGGCATTTGCAGATCAGTTTAAGAGGGAGTGGGACAATTATTTGCCCCATCTGTTGTTTGTTACATAGAGTTTCCCCAGGAATCCACAGGTTTTTCACCATTTGAGTTGCTGTATGGGCATAGGGTTAGGGGACCTCTAGATTTAATTTGAGATGAGTGGGAAGGTGAGTGCGAGTCTCACAAGGAGTCTGTTGTGGCATATGTCCTAAACTTCAGGACAAGGCTCAGGGAACTCATGGGCTTGGCCCAGGAGAACCTGGCAGAAGCCCAACAACAGAAAAAGGTGTGGTATGACAGGAATGCTTGAGCTAGAGACTATGCTGTGGGGCAGCAGGTAATGGTTCTCATTCCTGTCAGACACAACAAGCTGGAAGCAGCTTGGGAGGGACCCTACAAGGTGGTAAAAAAGGTAAGTGATGTTAACTACATAGTGGAACTGCTAGGCAGATGGCAAGGGCACAAATTGTACTATGTTAACATGATGAAACCTTACCATGATAGGGGGGCTCTTGTGCTGAGCATTTGCAGCTGATTGCAGGAGGAGTCTGAGGGAAATCTGGGGACTGATCTCCTCAGTGAGGCTCGGGCTGACACCTCAGTGGAAGGGGTAGCAATGTCCCAGCAGCTATCTCCTACCCAGGTTCGAGAAATCCAAGCAGTGTTGCAGGAGTTTGGGGACATGTTCACTGGGAAACCAGGGTGCACCCACCTGGTGCAGCACTAGGTGGATACAGGACCCCAAAGGCCTATTAGGCAGGCCCCTTATAGGGTGCCTGAGAGAGTCAGATGGATCCTGAGTGAGGAGGTACAGGAGATGTTGAAACTATGGGTGATTCAAGAGTCCAACAGTCCCTGGGCCTCCCCAGTGGTGCTGGTGCCAACGAAGGATGGCAGCACCAGATTCTGTGTGGACTACAGGAAATTAAATAGTCACACATAGTCAGAGGCTTACCCCATGCCTAGGACAGATGAGGCCCTAGAGCAGCTGGGTGGGGCTAAGTATCTTACAACCGTTGATCTTACCAAGTGTCAATAGCAGGTGCCCTTGACTCCCAGTGCTAGAGAGAATCAGCTTTTTTGACTCCTTTTGGCTTATATGAGTTCACCAAGATGCCCTTTGGGATGAAGAATGCCCCAATAACTTTCCAGAGGCTGGTAGAGTATAGTCTAGCAGGAGCAGGAGGGTTTTCCCTTGCTTACATGGATGATATTGCCATCTACAGCCATTCCTGGCCAGAGCACATTTAGCATGTCAGTGAGGTGCTGGTTAGACTACAGAGGGCAGGGTTGACCATTAAGCCGAGCAAATGTCAGGTGGGTATTGCAGAGGTCTCCTACCTAGGACATAGAGTGGGGAGTGGTAAGATAAGGCCAGAGCCTGCCAAAGAGGAAGCCATTCAGGCATGGCCTGCACCTGTTACTAAAAAGCAGGTGAGTGCATTTTTAGGGACAGCAGGGTACTAAAGAAAAGTTCGTTTCCAGTTATAGTACCAAAGCTGCTCCCCTCACAGACCTAACAAGGAAGAACAGCCAGATAAGGTAGTGTGGACCCCAGCATGTCAGCAGGCATTCCTGAAGCTTAGAGAAGCTTTAGGAGGACCTCCTGTGTTAGCCAGTCCAGATTACAGCAAAGAATTTGTTGTGCAGGTGGATGCTTCAAACCATGGGGTGGGGGGCTGTACTTAGCCAGATTTCTTCAGAGGGGGAAGAGCACCCAGTGGTTTATCTCAGTTGTAGGCACCAACCCAGGGAGGAATGCTATGCAGCTGTAGAAAATGAATGTCTAGCCATAGTGTGGACATTGTAGTAATTTTATCCTTATCTGTATGGAAGAAAATTCACTGTTATGACAAATCACAACCCCCTAACATGGTGAAACAGAGCCAGCCAGCAAAATGCCAAGTTGCTAAGATGGAGCTTGGGGTTGCAAGCATATGATATGTCAGTGCAGCACCGCAGTGGGAGTAGCAATGCCAATGCAGATTGGCTCACAAGACAGGGAATGGGGTAAGGTACACTTAGATAGACCTAACCCTCTCAAGTGGCGTTTTTCAAGGGTCACTTGAAAAACTAGCTTGAGTTCTCGAGGGGGAGAAATGTGAAGACTGGTAGAGAAGGGTGAAGGCTGCCAGCCTAGCCAGATAAAATTTTTTAGATAATTCTATCATTTGAAAATATCAATGTAAGATACAGGCTGGTTTACTTAAATGAAAAAATAGGTTGCTAAATAACAATGTGGCAACATTTCCCTCTGCTGTAAAGAAAACTAAGTCAAGCATTTCACATTCTTTAAAATTAAAATTATGTCTTGTATGTCCTTTGATCTCCAGAGCTCCAAGCCATTTGGTCTGGGCTAGCATATTCTTTCTATTGTTTTAACTTAAGGAAAAAATTATTAGAGTGTACATGTGAAATGTCTTTTATTGTTGTAGCTTCCTGAGCAGGTGTTAACTTGCTAAATAATGTAGCCTGTTGGGCTGGGAACCCCATGCTGTCAGAAATGATTTAATGTGTATACTGGGAAACCCAAGTGTGAAAAGTGATGTAATCTGGGAGGGCCCAGCAGAAATGTTTGTTAGTGATTTTAAAAACTATTGCTCAGAGAGAGACTGTAAGCATTTTTGTCTTGACATCCAACTCATCAGCACTCTGCCTGTTGTCTTATGTAACTTATCTTAGACTTGTGTTTTCTTTTAGAGAGCTAGAAATTAGAAAGTTTAGACTGTGTTTTTCTGTGATGTCAGAACTGTACTACTGATTTATTTTAAGTATTTCTGTGTGATCTCTGAACTCTTTTGACAGGCATTGTTTAGTAGAAAGTATTGTCTTGTGGTTTTAATTATTTATTATTAAATATTTTTAAACCTTTTAAGTGTGGCTGGTTTGCGTAAGCTCTTAAGAGTACTTGCATGCCTTTGGTAAAACTGTACAAGGCCACTCTAATAGCTTTAGACCTGGGCTATACCACCAATTGAATAATAATATTGCACAGTAATAATTAGACACCCTTTTAAGGGCCTTTAAGTAGCTGATAAATATTAGCTGGGTGGTGGCAGGATTACTACCATATAGTCTGGGTAAAAGGGGCACAGCTGGAGAAACTGTGACAGCCTTCCCCAGGAGTGTCTGTATGGTTGTCTAAATGTATCTCAAAGTGTGTGTGTCAGCTACTTGGGTGGGGACATGAAGCACTGGTTGGACAGACAGGGTGCTGGAGATTTTAGCTTGCCCAGCTAGGCTGAGATCTGGACCCTATAGCTGTGCCAGTGGGGAGTCTTATTGGGGACCTGGGGAGCAAGGGAGCAACCAGCCCCAGACCGACTGTGATCTCTGTGTGCTAGTAAGGGAAATTGCACTTTACTGTGTGTATTTGTTATCTTTTCCTCATATATGAGATGCCCTCTCTGGTGTTAGTAGTGAGGATTGAGGCTCCTTGATTGCTGGGCCATGGCACAGGTGTCACAGACCCCAACCTTACCAGGTTACTCATCCTGCCATACATTCAGACCCCAAACGGAGGGCTACAAAGCCAAAGGAGGTGGAGTTTTGATATTTATCAAAGACATACACACCTCCAGGGTGGTCAAATGGTATGACGCACAGGAGACACTCCAAGTGCAGTTAACTGTTGTCAAAACAGCTATTCAAATAATAGCTAGCTACAGTCCCCCAACCATGACTCAGGACGCCCAGTCCACCTATCTGGACTTACTTGAATCCATCAAGATTCAACCATCTACCCTGATCCTAGGTTAAATTAATTATGTAACCATAGAGTGGATGACCTATTCTAGCCCAAACATGATTCCTCAACTTTGTCAGTGCCAATGCATTGGATCACCTGGTCGACACCCCTATGACAGGTGAAAATATCCTGGACCTGGTACTAACCAACATTAGTAGCCACTATAGCACCCCTTCAGTGTCATCCTCCTTGATAAGATCTGACAATGAAGCGATCACTTTTGAAGTCACCATCTCCTCTGACCCCCCCCCCCCCGTCAAGGTCAAACCAAAAACTTTTCCAAAGATGACTATAATCTCTTCAGAGCAGGTATAAGCAGCTTAACAGCCACCATCCCTTCAGCTGGAACTAGCACTAATGTCCAAGCCTACACCAAAAAACTATATGAGCACCTACATAGCTGTATGAACTCAGCAATACCTGACAGGACCAAATCATCTTTCTAAAGGTGGACAGCAGCAATAAACAAACTCTATAATAAAAGGAAAAAAACTGCTGTCCAGGACCAAGAAGGAGCAGGTGCCAAGTCAGAAGCAATCTCTCCTTTATCTGAACAAGCAAATAAGATCAATGGTGAAATCCTCTAAAGCTAACATCAAGTCCAAAAAGGACAATCACAAGGCCTTCTTCACATATGTCCACAGTTTCAAAGGTAACACCCAAATCTCCTCTGAACTGGTGGTCAATAACACCGCATACACAAACACCATAGATATACCCAACCTGCTGGCAGGCAAGTTCAGTAAAATCCTCAGCTCCCTGTCCCCCCATCAGTAAACCAGGACATCTTCAGCACCTGCTCCCCCATCACCAGGGAGCAGGTTTTCATTGCCCTCTCAAAGGCAAAAAATACAGTCTCCATGGGACCTGATAATATTACTGGCTGTATCCTACATGAACTCGGGCATGAGCTCTCAGCACCATTAGGCACCCTATTCAACCAAAGCCTGAGCACTGGCTTTGTGCCAGCTGAATGGAAGACAGCCGCTGTCAGTCCTCTACACAAAGGTGAATCATCTGCTGACCCAGGCAATTATAGGCCCAGCAGCCTAACTAGCCTGATCTGTAAGGCCATGGAACACATTCTTATGGACCTTATAAACAAGGACATTGGCAACCTCCAAACACTTGACCCCACACAGCTTGGTTTATCAAAGGGACATCATGCCCATTAAACTTGGTTGACCTCTTTGAAACAGTCACCAAAGCCATGGACGAGGGGAAGACAGTACACACCACCTACCTTGACCTAGCCAAAGCCTTCGACACTATTTCCCACTCAGGCATAATAGATAAACTCTCCTAGTTAGGCATTAACCCGTATGTTACCAGATGAGTAGCTAACTGGCTCACTGATAGAACCCACACTGTCAAAATAGGGGAAGCCACCTCTAGTAGTAGACCCGTAACAAGCGGTGTACCTCAAGGATCGGTCTTGAGGCTTCTACTGTTTGGGATATACTTTTCTGAGGTGCAAGCCAAAACCAGTGGTCTTTGGCTGACCAAGTTTGCAGATGACTGCAAGCTGGGTGATGTCTTAAATTCCCCTAGTGATGTGAACATCCTCCAAGAAGGTCTTACCAAAACTAATGACTGGTGCCAGAAGCATGGCCTCAAACTGAATGCCAAGAAATGCATCATTATCCCCTTTGGGGAAAATGCCATCCCTACTAGTTATCACATTAATAACAACGTACTAAGCATGCAACCAGTCATGAGGAACTCGGGCACCCAGGTTGATAGCAACCTGACTTTTGATCACCACATTGCCTCCATTGTATGGAAGGCTTTCTACATGGCCCATCTCATAAATAAGAGTATTTCATCCAGGAACAAGGAGGTCATAACATCCAAATACTCCTTCCGTATCAGACCCATTATTGAGTAAAATGCCCCCTTTGGCATGTACCTTGCCAAGCACATGCAGCAGCTAGAAACACCACAGAGGTTCCTGACCAGGAAAATCCAGGGTCTAAAACACCTATCCTATACAGTTAGGCTAAAAGCCCTTTCCGTCTACTCGGTCTCATACAGACTGCTCAGATGTGATCTGTGTCTGACATACAAGGCCATCTCAGACCCAGCCTTGATAGAGCTGCAGCATATCTGTAAGTCAAACTCCACTTGCGCAAACCACACACAAGGCCTTAACCTGACCTGTGACATTAATAGAACTTGTTGGCAGGATAGATTTGCGTCCCAAAGACTCCCCCATCTGTGGAATAGACTCCCTCTCCATGTCAAACAGAGTAGCTCTCTATCCCTCTTTAAGAGGAACCTGGACGACTGGATGGGAAACAGAAAATACACACCTGGGATCCCACCTGTGTCTCTGCTGGAAAAGGCAGGTGCTGACTTTGTGGGAACATGGGCAAAATTCTTGGCTAAGCTTATAAGGGCCTCCGGGCCAATAGCCTAGTATCATCCTATGAACCTATGAACCTATGAGCATAAACTTCTGGCAACTGCAGAAAGATTTAATGACTGCAACTAAATGATTTATGATACAGTGGCAGAGCATGTTGTTAAACTGAAACCATGGGTTGCGAGCTGTGTATCTGGCTTGAGTTTGGATGAAGCAACTAAAGAAAGAGATTTGTTAGTGACAACTGCAGTTCAGGTCATCAGAGAAAACTACTTTCTAAAGCAAATTTAATGTGTTTGAAAAGTAATCAAGATTGCTTTGAGCATGTGAACTGCAGGCAATGATACAACAGCTGATAAAGTATGAGAAAGAACTGCAGCTGAGGTATCCGTTGCCACACTCAACTCGAAGTTGAGGACTAAAAAAGTGCTCTGAAACAGCAAGTTACTCTTGCTACAAATGTGACAAGCAGCTTGCTGAAGTTAAATCACCAGACACTGAGCACATAAGCACTGACTGCCTATGCAGTATAGGTATTCTTTTATAAAGCAGGGGCTTCAAATAGCAATGCCAGTAATGCACATTGGCACATGCTAATTATGCCATGTAGCAGTTTGTACCTGCAGCAGCTGCCCTCTCCACCTTGCCCTAGTTATGGCATGAGACAGAGGTGGGTACTGTACAAAAAAGTCAAAATCAGCCATGTGAAAGAGACACCAAATTACCAGTGTTTTCAATAAATTTTCAGAGAAAGGATCATTTGTATCTATGTTCATTATAAATTATAAAAAGGTAGAAATGGGAGCAGATACATGTGAAGCAATATGAATTATACCGGAATAAACACACCGTGCCTTGTTTCCTAAGAAATATTTGCAGAGTACTATAGCAAAGTGTAAAGCATTCACAGGTAAAGTTCTGGTTGCGCTGGGTAAAATGATGTTACAGTTTTCTACAAAACATAAGAAGAATATTTACCTGTAGTTGTGCTAAACGGTGAAGGGTCAGTTTTGTGCAGAAGAAACTGGATGCATAAATTAATGCAAAGTTGAAATGAAAATTAGGTTTGTATGCCAAACTGCATCATGGTTGTGAGCTAAAGTATGTCATTATAGTTTGAATCAGTGCAACTGCTTGATTTGCATGATGATGCACTTTGTGAGGAACTTGAAACATTATTTGGTATTAAAACTCCCAATTTGGTGTATCAATGCATCTAAACAAAAGTTCTGCAAAAGTAGACTGATGTAATTTGTAATGAAAGGAGTGGATAACTAGCTTGAAAGGCTTGAGATGGTAGCCATTATTTGTTCAGTGTAGTACAGTGAGTGGGCAGCTCCAAACTTCTCCTGATATAAAAAAGGATAATACCATACACAGTGGCAGCTGGTGACTTCAAATTAAAGGGGGGCTGCAAGAGACAGCTGAATGGGTGGGGCCAATGGGAAGGGGTGTTACCAACTAGAAAGGAGTGGAGCTATGCTCAAAACCACAACAACTGGAACTTTAATTAAATACGCTGCCCTGGGTGCCAAACCATCATTACGAGAGTCCAATCAAGACAAAATGAAGTGTAGAAGAAAAAAATATTTCAATGCATTGGTTACATGGCAACTTACTTAATATCTAGATGGAAACACAAAGGTTTTGAGGCATAAAAAAATAAATTGCTTTTTAAATACATTACTGGAATGCCAGTCAAAATCAAGTATAAAAAAATGCAGCACTCAGCTCAAACCACTTCTCCTTGTACTGCAGTTCTAATTATAATGTATATTCAGCTTTTGAAAATTACCAAGTAACATGCTGAAAGTAGCAATCTCTGTAATACCCCCACTTGTAAAAATGTTTCTTATCCAAAAAAGAACTGCTGCCTGACAACAACTATCTACTTGTTTCATGGAGAACACATGATCAAAGTAAAAAATGAACAGCAAACAAGAAACAAGCCCAAGAGAAATTGCTTAAAGGATTACTGCACAGGTTATGGACCACACATGATAGACTGGCATTCTGTTTAGTTTACGGTTACGGATAAAGCCTGCAAAGATAACTGCAAGTCTCCAACAAATGTAATGAGCTTCTGAAAATACTGTAATCCTGTCCTTTATTACAAATACTGTCATATGCATTTCAATACCTAAGGCTTATTCGTTATCTAGTTATGTAAATATTCTCTGCATGGCAACAATGAAAAGGCTTTCAATGTTGGTAATTCTTTAACAGTATGCTTATTAAAGCTTACTTGCATCTTACAATCTCCAACAAGCTTACCTGATGGTCATTAACACATTGCGACTTTAATACAGAGCAACAGGGCACTGCAACAGCATGCATTTTCTGTATAATAAGAAGCATAAATCAACAGTATAAAAATATGACAGAAAACCAGAACATTCTGCAAAATCAAGGACAGATGAAAAGCCACGGTCATACTTGTGGTCTACCTTGGATGGGGGAATACTCTGCACACTTGCACTGCATAACTGCTCCTTGCCTTGCTTGGACACATCCAGAGCCACTACAATGAGGAGTGGAGTGCAACAAGTAGGTCACAGTTTGAAATGTCTCTGGCTGACGGTGATGGCTCTGACACTCATACCTCTCAACCTCAGAGCAAGAAATCTGGACAAAGCCATAGACAGAAGTGGGACATAGGCCCAAAAATAAAGACAATTTTAAATATTGCTCTTATAAACTTAAAGATAATAGAATAGTAGTAGGTCTTGCATTAGTATGAATTTTTGAAGGGTATGAAATCTGAAACCCAAATGTCTGCCATTATTTTCTAACTTCAATCTTTAACGATTTGCTACTAATTTGCCAGAAAACCACAATTTTATGAAAAATAGACCAAATATGTTATGCAAAAATATAAAATTGCCACACAATACAGCTGGGAACCTGTCAAAGAAGGGACACCTTTTTTAAAATTAATACTGTTAACTTGAGCAGCTGACAAAATAAGAGCATCTACATGCATTTCTGAAATAAAAGTAATCTATAACTCTGATCATTACAGTTATTTATAATTGTAAACCCTCCACGTTTTCTTCCAAAATTGCCATTTTGCAGAGGGATCATTAAGGGGAGAGCAACATTCTGAACCAAAATTGGAGACAGTTGAGAGGTTTGGATATTCCTAATTCTATAAAGCGATTTATTTACACGTACCTTTCAACCTCTTAATGCAGGAAATCTGGATATGCCCAAATATATTGGGGGAACATACAAACAGTACTAAAAAGACAGTTGATAGAATAACAGGTCTTGCTTTAGCATGCATTTTTCTGAAGATTATAACGTCTGAAACTCAATGTCTGTCATTATTTAGTGACTTCATTCCTAAATGATTTGGCAGAAAACCACAAATTTTATGAGGAACAAACCAAAAACAAGAAGCAAAAATCTATTCATTCTGCAAAAGTCTGGACAGTTGAGAGGTATAGTTCAGCCGGGGCTGTCTGAGTTTGCTGCCCTTCCCCCACTCACAAAATCACGGTCAAACGGAGCGCCCCCCTGCAACCATTTCAATGTCCCATTCCTTGGTTATTTCGCCCCATTTGCCATAAACACTGTAATGTGCATACTGCTTTACTTCTGCGATGATATGGATTTCATTTGAAAGTTTTATTTTACATTTTACAGCATAAACCCTAATAGATATCTGCTAAACAAAGCAATGCAGTCTCACAATGAAAATAGATTTAGCATTAAAACTTCTCTGCCCTTGAAACTCACATTCATTGAAACAGCATTGAAACTCACATTCAAAGAAAATACATTTTGTCAGTGGCAGATAAAGATTAATTTTGGGCTGTTTTCAAATCATAGGCCCCTTGAACACGAAACATACACATGCTCTTTGATACACCTTCCTGACTGTATTAAATTATATTCCTTGTACAATACAGTACAGTTGAACTGCCCAATTCAGAACATTTCCATCATAAATGTCTACTCAAACTTCAACAGTCCACCAGTATCAGTAAATATGCACAATCTCTGAAGAAGTAAAAGCCATCTAAATAATTCCACATTAAAGAAATCTGTTAACTAATGAAGAGGTTACTGCTAGCAAACAACTTTATATGTCATTGTTTCATCTACAAATAAAGTGCCTGTTGCCCTTGAGGAATAAATTGCTTATGTTGCATTAAAAAAATTATAATGCTAGTAATATCGCAATAGGGAATGGATGGCAAACTGATAACAGGTTCATAGTTACTAGGTATCTTCGTCAAAGAGGACTGCAGCATCCATCCCCTTTAAAACAGAGTACAGTATCAGCAATGGATCTACCTACTGTGGGAGTAGAACCCACAGCTTTTTGCATCAAAAGCAAGTGCACTACCTATTGTGCAATTTACAATGTAAGCAGACTTGGCATAAGCAGCACTAAACTTTTGTTCCCCTGCAGCTCTCAGCTCCTTGTAAAATCTACTTGACACTCAGCTGTATCTCTGAACTTTGCAGCACAAGAAATCTGGACAAAGCCAAACTTTATTTGGGGAGGGGGGGCAAAAGCCCAAAAACCAGGGACACATTTTAAACATTGCTTGTATAATGTTGGAAAGTTGCTAGAATAAAATGATGTTTCCACCATACATTTCACTGCCAAGTACTGAACCCAGGTCCCTGTGCTAAACAGCCAGAGCAACATAACACTATGCCAAATCATCTATTTTTATGAAAGAAAGGAAGACTGAAACTTAAATGGCTACCATTTAGTGAATTCAGTTCTCACCATAGCTGTCAACATTTTAACACAAACCACCTGAACAAAGCCAATAATGGAGGAATACAGCCCCCAAACATATTCAGTGAGTGGAGGTTACCACCATAGCTCTCAACCTTGGCACAAAAAAACCTGGACAAAGCCAATAATGGAGGAATACAGTCCAAAAAATAGGGACAAATATCCACTGAGGACACCAGAGCAAACCCACACAAACACAGGGAGGACATGAAGACTCCATACAGAAGGCACCCCAGCCAAGAATCAAACCAGACAACCCATAGCTGTCAGACAACACTGCACCACTGCACTACTGTCTGTTTTAAGTAACAAAAATACAGAAACCACAGAATTTATGAGGAACAGAACAAATATGAGGCAAAAATCTTCAAATGTTTTAGAAATGGTGGTGGGTAGGGAATTCAGGGTCTTGTCACTTGGGCACAAGGTACAGGGTTCAAGCCTTGTTCTCTACCCACCTCCATGAAGCAACTGGCGCATTTTATACACACACACACACACACACACACACACACCACACACATATATAAACACTCACACACATATCTATATAAGTTTCACTTTTCTGAGTGTTCAGGTTTCTCATTTCAGTAATTTCAGTTTCGATTATTTGAACATTCAATCTACTGAAGAAGATCCATATATATATATATATATATATATATATATATATATATATATATAAATGTCAGAAAAATATGTATTAATGTGTGTGCTTAATGCTAATTAGAAGCTAAATGAGTTAACACGTTTTTCATTCTATTTTATATGTACTATTTTATATACAGCTTAGTTTTATATGAGACTAAAAGATGCTTTTGAAACTGCAGTGTGCTTTCTGAAACTTGCAAGATGCCCTCTGACCTAGTAACTGCTAGCACAGCAAAATTCATGTGTATGCCTTTTGGAAATGTACTTGAGAAGCAGGTGATTATCTGCTAGGTCAGGAAGCAATGAATGAACAATGCCATATTCTATAATGTAATGATTTTGAACAAATAGCTCTGTTCGAAGTATGAGAACACGCACAGCTGCAGAAGGAAGAGATAACATAGACAAAAGACTGTTGGAGAAATGAACTGCAATCTATACTTGCTTTGTGCTCAAATTAGCCATAGTACCTTGAATGGTAACATTGCATATATCTAACTGGTGGTAGCCAAGGCCACGTTGCTTTTCTTAGGAAATTTCTCACAAAAATTGATAGTACAAGCAGAATTTTACAAACACAATCACTACGAAATGATGATGTTAAAACTTGTGATTTACTACGTCAGCTTGGTAGGCAATGTCTTATTAGAAAATGTATAAAAATGCTTGCATTTCCTGATTCTAGTCAGACAAACTCTGTATTAGCACGTTTTTGTCTCCTTGCTGCAAGATTAAAGTGCCTTAACCTGAACCTACCGTGTATTGATCATTTTTAAAGTATTTTTTCCTTTGACAGATTGGTCATTCGGACCGGAAACTATATCTCTCACTCTAGCTCAGGTCAGAATTGGGCCCGGTGGCATGAATCCGTACGGAGAAGTAGCCACATTGGTTCTTCTGCTTTGAAAGACCTCCGACTGAATTGTCGTTCAAAAGAGGCCAGCCACTGTTTCTGAACTATGATTGGAGGACGAGTCAACGTTCCGGTGGAATCAAAACACGAAGGCTCAGGTAAAAAGAAATTTACCTTTTTCTGTTTTAGATCAGGGACTTGTTACAGTATTTTTGTTTTGTCAGGGAGATTTGCAAGTGCAGATCAGGGACAAAAAAAATTGCTGTCTTGTCATAGATCAGGGAAACAGAATAGGTAGGCAGTCATTCTAGATAAACTGTAAAAAAAAGGTGTAAGTCGTGGTACCACATGATAAAAAGGGTTACGTAACAATTTCTAACTTAGCTAAGGCAACACGGGAAATCAGTGCACAAAAAGTTCCCGAGACCCGCCCTTAACCGAAGACGCGAAATATATGCAATTACAGCGTGCCGATAATGTTAGGTATTATACAAAATGGGTTAATAAATACAAATGTAATGGTAATTTAGATAAACCTTCACTTATTAAACTTGTTAGACAACTTAAAACAGGCGCGAAAGGTCAGCTAAAAAAGCAACGACAATTAGGAGTCCCTCAGGCACACAGGTGGCTTGAGGAAGCAAATCGCAGGGAACAAAAGATTAAAAATTCAAAAGCAATGTTTTTAGATAAAGAAGACAATAACTTGGTAATAGCAACAGCCCCTCCACCCCCACCGCTTCCCTTACCAGAATATGAAGCGAGTGGACAAGCTGATCCACCTCCGCTATACCCAGCTGTTCCTGCAAAACCAAAGCCATTTGTCAAAGATCCTATCGAGACCAGGTCTCGAACATGCAACTTAAGAGGGGATATTGAATTGTATGAAATAAATAAAAATTTACAAGCTATGAGTGAAGAAGAGATATGTCCACTCATAGAAGTACCAAAGCCACAGGCAGGACAGGACCTAACTCTTCTAGTATATAGACAGTGGACACCGGAAAACATCTGGAAAGCCACAGAGGGAATTCCCCATCCAAGTTAATTTTAGAAAATTCTTAGAAGACTTACAGGGCATAAGGTTAAGTTACCATTTGAATGGAGAGGAAGTAAAGAAAGTAGTCAGACAAATCGTAGGTCCAGATTGGCACATGATCAGTGGCAACTGGAATCCCCGTGATGCAGAGCTTAGACCACTCCCACATAGTAATGCAGAACTGGACAACAGAGTGAAAGGTCTGACAGACCGAATCTCTGAAAAATGGAAGCCTACGGCTGATTGGACTTGCATTAATCAATGCATACAACAAGAAGGTGAAACTGTTGATAAATATTATGCCAGATTATTAGAATGTTTTAATAACCATTGTGGAATGCAGGTACCTGAAGACCAAACACATGATTCCTCATATGAGCAGCAGATAAAGAATGCATTTTTAAAAGGCAGTATTGCACCTATTAGCAGCTTTATTACAAAGCACATGGTAGATCATCGTACAAGTAGATTACAGTCATTACTTGAATATGCAAGACATGCCAAAAGACATTTTAATAGCAAAAAAAAAAAAAAAAAAGAAAACTCAAGTATTTGCAGTAGAAGACGGATCAGAAGTCTTTGTAGTACAAACTGGGAAGAAGGGTAAGAAAAATGCCAAGGGAAACAAACAATCTAATAAACGATCAGAGGACTTTGAAGAAAGAAAGAAAAGGGGTGAATGTTTTAAATGCAGGAAAAAGGGACATTTAGCAAGGGATTGCAGGCAAAATAAAAAGATAACTACAGAAGACAAGGAGGGTGAGGACTGACTATATGATAGTCAAGAATCACTGGAAAGGAATAAACAAGAAAAGACAAGTGCAAATGTGATAGAAGGGGTAAAGGACCTGATAGAAGGGATAGAGGATGTGCATGAAATCACAGATAATGAAGAAAATGAAATTTTGGACTTAGCATTATTGAGCCTAGAGCTCTACTTAGCAGACCCAAAACCGGAAGTTACACTTCTGGTAGAGGGGAGGGAAGTTAAATTCCTGTGTGACTCAGGGGCTTCACGGACCCTGATGCATCCTTCCAAACTACCAGAAAATTCAGAATCACTTGACTACATATTAGTGAAAGCAGCTAATGGACAGCTGTATCAGGAGCCACTCTCCCACAACATAGCGATAACCGACCCAGTTTCAGGGATGACCCAGAAAAGCAAAATTGTTGTTTCTGCAAAATGCCCAGTGAATCTCTTGGGCAGAGACCTAATGCAGATATTTGGCATAGCCGTAGTTCCAACTATGCAGGGTATGGAAGCACAGTGACAGATGGATACTTTTGTAGTACAACCGGAGGGTGAAACATTTTATTGGTACAGCCAGGACTTACTTAAGACTGGTTCAGGGGCAGTAACCGAAGAACTGATGAACGTAGCTATCAGTAAATCCCCCTCCCTTGACACTGACAAACAGCATTTGTTGCATTGCACTCTATATTACTGTAACAAACCAGAACCTGATAAAGAATATGAGCAAAAACTGTTTAGAAACCAGGCTAACAGATTAGTATTACGAAATTTGTACTGGGACACAGAAAAAAACAGTGTAGTGAGCTGTTCATTGCCCCAGGAATTCTTAGCACTTTACAAATCTTATCGATTACCACATGTGAGTTTGACTAAAGATAAAAATATGAAGTGGGCAGAACTAGGAGAAAAGGTCACAAAGTGGAAAAAGCAGACAGAGTTAAAATTTTCCGAACAGGGAGTATAAAAGCAGAAACTAAATTGGATAACGCAGACACACCCAGCTGTACACTCACAGACAAGTGAGGACAGCTGAGTAGCACTCTTACTAGAGGAAGAGGAAAAAGCCTTACGAGACATACCAGAGACTCTCTGGTCAACAGGGAAATCAGATGTAGGACTTATTCGTACAGCAGGACCAGTTACTATCATGCCAAAATCACCATTTAGACCTCAAAAGAGACAGTATCCCTTGAGAAAGGATGCAGAAATAGGAATCAAACCTATAATAGCAGCGTTACTTAAGGAAGGAGTCTTGATAGAATCTCCCGATTCACCATGTAATACACCTTTATTTCCTGTTAGGAAAGCAAACGGAGAATGACGTATGGTCCAAGATTTACAAGCTGTAAATGACACAGTTATACCCAGGGCACCTACGGTGCCAGATCCACACACTTTATTAAATGATTTGAAACCTCAACAAAAGTATTTTTCTGTGATAGATATTAGCAATACATTTTTCCTCAATACCGATACACCCTGACAGCCAACATTGGTTTGCATTCACATTTCAGGGGAAAAGATATACATATACGCAACTACCACAGGGATATTGTGAAAGTCCAACAATATTCGCACAGGAAATGGCAAGTAACCTGGCGGGATTTATCCCACCGAAAGGCAGTCAAATTTTACTTTATGTAGACGACATTCTGCTGGCAGCCCCCACCCAGCAAGAATGCAGAGAGGATACCGTAGCATTACTACAATTTTTAGCTACTCAGGTACACAAGGTAAACAAGAACAAACTGCAACTTTGGAAAAAACAGGTAAAATACCTGGGATATGTAATATCCAAAGAAGGCAGAATATTAGATGAAGACAGAAAAATAGCAATATTACAAGCACCTAAACCAACTACCAAGAAGGAAATGATGTCTTTCCTGGGTACTACTAACTTTTGTCAGAGTTGGATTCCAAACTATGCCTTGGAATCTGCTCCACTGACCAACTTGATATTCAAAAAGCCTATGGCAGCACAAGATTTATTACAGTAGACACCAGAAGCAGAATCAGCGTTCTGCAAATTGAAACAACTGATAGCTTCTTCATTAGTTTTAGGATTACCAAACTATCATAAACGATTTTTCCAAACTGTAGATTGTAAGCAAGGTTATATGACATCAGTGTTAACACAACAGCATGGGGACAAACAACACCCCATTGTTTACTATTCATCACAGCTGGACCCAGTGGTGCGATCCCTGCCCCACTGTGTACAAGCAGTAGTCGCAGCTGCAATGGCAGTGCAGGCTTCGGCCTCAGTAGTGTTGTTCCACCCTCTCACATTGAGAGTGTCTCATGCAGTCACGATTATTTTACTGCAAGAAAAAGTAGCATATCTTTCTCCTGCTAGACATCTTTCCTGTATGACTATACTGTTGAGCCAACCTCATATGACAATTAAACGATGCACAACTTTGAATCCGTCAACCTTGCTCCCAACCCCTGCAGATGGCAAACCACACTGCTGTCTGCAGGAGATTGAGCAAAAGACACTACCTAGAAAAGATCTTACAGATGTTCCCTTGAATGATGCCGAGGTGACATACTATGTTGTCGGCTCGTGCAGGAGAGGTCCTACAGGACAACATCTAGTGGGGTATGCAGTAGTCTCTGATACTGAGATTTTAGAAGCAAAGTCTTTATTACACAACTTATCTGCACAAGCATCAGAATTGATTGCTTTAACAAGGGCATGTACTTTGGCAAAAGGTAAATGAGTGAATATTTTTACTGACAGCCAGTATGCTTTTTCTACTGTACATGTTTTTGTGCAGCAGTGGAAAAATAGAGGAATGATAACATCTACTGGTAAACCAATTAATCATGTGCAATTTATTTTAGATTTGTTAGACTCTATTCAGTTACCTCAGAAAGTAGCTATTTGCAAATGCATAGCTCATACCAAGCAACAGGCTAGAATTTCAAAAGGTAATGCGAGGGCTGATACAGCTGTAAAACAAGCAGCTTCAGCTTCAGAAGTATTTCTTTTGAGTGAGGAATTACAACCATCTGAGATTTTAGACTTAGAAATGTTAAAAACAATGCAGACACTTACTACAAATGTAGAAAAACAAAAGTGGATAAAATGAGGAGCAATCCTTGAGAAGGGACTGTACATCTCCAAAGAGAGGAAACCGATTTTGCCATCTAACATGTTTAGATATGCAGCTTTGTTGAGCCATGGGCAGTGCCATGTCTCAACAGGGGGATGGTACAGTTAGTGAATCGAGTGTTTACGACGTATGGATTTACAAACTACACAAAAAAATTTTGTGCAGCATGCCATGTTTGTAACAAGCATCATGCTCAAGGGGCATTAAAACCTAAGCAAGGGAGTTTCCCTACACCACCGTATCCGTTCCATACTATCTGTATGGATTTTATAGAGCTGAACAAATGCGAAAATAAGAAGTACTGCCTTGTCATTATAGATATGTTTTCCAAATCGGTGGAAGCTTTTCCAACTAAAAATCCAGATGCAGCTACTGTTGCAAAAGTCCTCATTAAAGAAATTATTCCTAGATTTGGCATACCGGAAAAGATTTATAGTGACAATGGCACACACTTTGTAAATCAAACTATACAATAACTAAGCTGTTATTTCGGGATTTCTCTGAAAAAACATTGTGCATACCACCCCCAATCTGCAGGATTAGTAGAGAGGCATAATGGGCTTTTGAAAAACAAGCTTAGGAAATTGATTAGTGAGACACAAAAGAACTGGGTGCACTGTCTACCTCTGGCACTGTTGAGTATGAGAATTGTTCCAAATGTAAAGGGGTTAACTCCTTTTGAAATTCTGTTTGGGAGGGCATATTATACACCTCAATGGAAACCTCTCATGCCTGCAGAACAGGAGGCTGACAGTTCACTTGCAGAGTACATGAGGCGATTTTTGAATAACAAACTTTTGCAGTTAAATTCTGCTTGAGATAAAGAACAAACTAGACCATCGGAAGCAGCTATAGCCCCAGGCACGTGGGTCTGGGTAAAGGTTGTGAAGAAAAAGAACTGGAGTTCTCCGAAGTGGGAAGAACCGTACCAGGTACTACTATCGACACCCACTGCAGTCAAGATCGCAGAGCGAGCGTCCTGGATTCATCTGACACACTGTAAACTGGTTAAAAACTTTGAACTGGACAAAAACCTTGTTACTGTTGTACAACGAGAACAAAATGACCAGGTATAGAGTAAACAGAGATGCAGAACAACCTCAGAAAATTTGCATGATTATTCTAATAGCTATACTGATAACATTGATCGTTTTGCTGTGGCCTTTCCTTTTCCCAGCCACAAGAGTTGAACTGAACAAACATGATGCATTACTCATAGACTGACATCCAAACTTTAACACTTACCAAGCAATTAAATATGTGTATGCTGAGACTTTTAATGTTTCGAACTGCTGGATCTGCACAGCTATACCAACAGCATACGGGGGATTATTAATGACTGCTGTCCCCCTTTGGTCAATGAGACCTGGGAAAATTTGATTTTTGATACTACACCTGTGAAATCACAAGACAAAATAGCATTGTACCTACCTGTTACACAAAAAGGGGATTGTATGTTTTTACAAGAATGACACTATTCAGGTGGGTTGGAGAAATTGCAATGTGACTGTTTCTTATAAATGTTATATTAAAGCTAGTAAGACTAAAACTATTTGTGATACAAACTATGATGCATATTTTGCGAAGATGCATAGAAATGTTGACGAGATACAACATAATCCTGTTCTTTTAAAACAGCTTTCTATTATTGATAAGAAAATGTTTCATGCGGGGAAAGCTTATATCAATACTAAGGTAGAGAATTGTTATTTTGTTTGTGGGAAAAAAGCATATAAGTGGCTACCTGAGAATTGGTCCGGCAGATGTTTTTTGGGTTACCTGGTTCCGGCCATACGACACACTGCAGCTTTGCCTCAGGGAAAAATTCGAAACATCAGAGAGGTCAGCAGTAAACCTAGAAGTCCAATTAAGAGACCCAAGAATCCAGTGGGACGAATCGAAGCAGGGTGGAGAAACCATAACTCCGTAAAGAACAAAGATAAACTGACACACATGGACTTGATTGACACCATTATATCATGGGCAGGCATAGTCCCTGCATATGGTGCAGTGAAATCAATTTGGGAGCTGAGAAAACTGTCTAAACTTCTCGAAGTTATGAGCAATGCAACTTTTTCTGCTCTTGAATTAGTGACTGACGAACTGAATGCTATGAGAACTGTGGTGCTTCAGAACCGCATGGCTCTCGACTTCACCCTAGCGGCGAGAGGTGGTACGTGCGCTTTAATCAAAGAAGAATGCTGTTCGTATATTCCTGACAACCAGCATGAAATAAACGACCATCTTGAGGTGATCCAGCAAGTGTCAACCATGACCAAACCAGGCCCAAACCCTCTGACGGACTTTTTCCAGAATCTGTTTGGGGGGGTGGGGTTCCATCCTAATGAACATCCTGATTGCCATTTGTGTAGGATTACTCCTATTAGGAGCATGCATTTGTTGTGGTATTCCCTGCATGAAAAAGTTAATCAAAGATTTTATAGACATGTCAGTTTCTGAGACTATGTACCAAAGTACTGAAATTGAAGAGTTGTTGAAAAGTGAAACACTTTCATAAGTTTAAACTGAATGACTCTCTTAACTGCAAATCCTGAATGGAAGAGGATAGGAGAAGAAGCAAACTATTTATTCTTTTGAAAATATAATTAAAAAGTATTAACAGGGGGGGAAATGTCAGAAAAATATGTATTAATGTGTGTGCTTAATGCTAATTAGAAGCTAAATGAGTTAACACGTTTTTCATTCTATTTTATATGTACTATTTTATATACAGCTTAGTTTTATATGAGACTAAAAGATGCTTTTGAAACTGCAGTGTGCTTTCCGAAACTTGCAATATGCCCTCTGACCTAGTAACTGCTAGCACAGCAAAATTCATGTGTATGCCTTTTGGAAATGTACTTGAGAAGCAGGTGATTATCTGCTAGGTCAGGAAGCAATGAATGAACAATGCCATATTCTATAATGTAATGATTTTGAACAAATAGCTCTGTTCGAAGTATGAGAACATGCACAGCTGCAGAAGGAAGAGATAACATAGACAAAAGACTGTTGGAGAAATGAACTGCAATCTATACTTGCTTTGTGCTCAAATTAGCCATAGTACCTTGAATGGTAACATTGCATATATCTAACCGGTGGTAGCCAAGGCCACGTTGTTTTTCTTAGGAAGTTTCTCACAAAAATTGATAGTACAAGCAGAATTTTACAAAAACAATCACTACAAAATGATGATGTTAAAACTTGTGATTTACTACGTCAGCTTGGTAGGCAATGTCTTATTAGAAAATGTATAAAAATGCTTGCATTTCCTGATTCTAGTCAAACAAACTCTGTATTAGCATGTTTTTGTCTCCTTGCTACAAGATTAAAGTGCCTTAACCTGAACCTACCATGTATTGATCATTTGTAAAGTATATTTTTCCTTTTACTATATATATATATATATATATATATATATATATATATATATAGTCAAGCATGTATATATTTTTCTTATTTTCACATTTAGCATTGAGTGCTTAAACTTAAGACCTAATACAAATATGATAATTCACATTTATAATATTAGTGGTAAACAAAGTACTTATTCACATAACTAAAACAAGACTGGAGATCAAATGATACCTCAGAGGCAATTCCAAACAGGTGGGAGGTATATCCTTTGCTATTTTAACAAATGGCTAGAGGTAAAAGGGTCACCTTTTGTTAGTGCATGGTTAGAAAAAGTCTCTGATGGACATTCATTTCTTCAATTTGCCATTCATTTTTCATCATCCACTTTATCCAATTAGTGGCTTGCTGTGGAGTTTTGGCCTATCTCAACTGTAAATGGGATCAGTACAGAGAAACATTTACTGAATTGGGTACCAGTCCATCACAATTCATGCATACATACACATACACGCACACACACACACACACACACACACACACACACACACACACACACACACACACACACACACACACACACACACATAAACACGTTTCCCGATCGTACACCCTACCTGTACTCTGTCCATCCTGCAGCTCCCTGATCTTGGTCTTCCATGCTGGCGTGCAACATATCCATCCTGCAGCTCCCCGATCAATCTGGGTCCTCCATGCTGGCATGATCCTGCAACTCCACTCCCATCCTAGTTCTCCCACGAGATGTGAGGAGGCTGGAGCCTCCAGCTATTGGTCCAGACTGCGGGCGATGCAGTCTGGTGACCATCTGGTTTGTGCAGTCGTCACCGCACAGATCTCTGGGTTGGAAGGGGGGAGTTTACTCCCTTCCCTATCTGGACTGCCTAACTGAGCAGTCTGGAGCTCAGGAATGCCTGAGCATGTGTGCTTGGTGTTCTGGTCTGCCTAACACAGCAGCCAGGAACTAAGCACGCATGCGTGCAGTCCGAGATTTTTTTTTTTATTATTTTCATGTTTTATTTTTATTTTTTCTACGGGGACTGACTGGGGACTTTATTTCACAGGTGGGAGGGCTGCAGTCCCGCAGTCCTATAGCACGAGCCGCCCCTGACCATACATAATTTTTGATTATTATATAGTGGCCATGAGTCAGATTCAAACACTGAGATTTATCAAATCCTTCAAGGTGAGCAGCTGATTCCCCTATTGCATGGTCAAACTCTGCTTTCTAAAATAGATCTAGCCACATCTCTTCAAATATTACTTGATGAGAAAGTACGCAAGCAATAATGTCTGACAGTGTGGGAGTCATTTTAATGGATCACCCAGGGATGCAGTGAGGCCTAACACCACAGGCAGACGGCCTCATCACCCCTCAAAGGTCCATTATTTCCCACACAATGACCATCTTGGAGGGCATTATTGCACTTAGGTAATGGGCTATTAGCTAAATTATTTTGCATTGTTTATTAGTATTGTGATGCCCATGCCCTGGCCCAGCAATCAAGGAGCCTCAATCCTCACCACTAACACTACAGAGGGCATCTCATATATGAGGAAAGGATAACAAATACACACAGTAAAGTGCAATTTCCCTTAAGAGCACACAGAGATCACAGTCAGTCCTGGGCTGGTCACTCTCTTGCTCTCCAGGTCCCCAATAAGACTCCCCACTGGAACAGCTATAGGGTCCAGATCTCAGCCAGTTGGGCAAGCTAAAATCTCCAGCACCCTCTCTGTCCAATCAGTGCTTCATGTCCCTGCCCAAGTAGCTGACACACACACACTTTGAGATAAGTGTTTACACAACCACACAGACTCTTCTGGGGAAGGCTGGCAGAGGTTCTCCAGCTGTGCCCCTTTTACCCAGACTATATGGTAGAAATCCCTGCCACCACCCAGCTAACACTTATCAGCTACTCAAAGGCCCTTAAAAGGGTGTACAATTATTACTGTGCAATATTATTATTCAATTGGTAGTATGACTAAACAGTCAAGGCTTATTAGAGTGACTTGGTACAGGATCCTTATATACATGCAATGTACTCTTAGAGCTTAACTTATCTCTCTACAAACCAGCCACAGTTAAAAGGTTTAAAATATTTAATAATAAATAATTAAAACCACAAGACAATACTTTCTACTACACAGTGCTAGTCAAGAGTTCAGAGATCACACAGAAATGCTTAAAATAATTCAGTAGTACAGTTCTGACATCACAGGAAAACACTTAGTCTAATCTTTCTAGTTCCTAGCTATTTCTAAAAGAAAACACAAGTCTACGATAACTTACATATGAGCAAGACAGTGCTGTGAGTTGGATAGTCAAGACAAAAATGCTTAATGCCTTCTGATTCTCTCTGTTTAAATTGAAATTGCAGTTCTGATAAACATTACATCATTCTTTCACTTTCCTGGTGTTCCCAGGCTGACAGATAGTACATTCTTTTGTTATCTTGCAGCTGCAGGAAACTACATCAATAAAAGACATTCCACATGTAAACTCTAGTAATTATTCCTTAAGTTAAAACAATAGGCAGTAAGCCTTCATCTAGCCCGGCCAGAGACGAATTGTAAACATCAAAGACAGTCATGAAATGCTTGTCTTAGCTTTCTTTACAGCAAAGGGCAATGTTGTTACATTTTTTTAAGTTCAAAATTTCACAGTATATTCTTTCATTTAAGAAAACAAGCTTGTAGTGCAACATTTCACAATATTTTCTTTCAATTAAGAAAACAAGTCTACAATTCAAGATTCATATTTACAAATGATAGAATTATCTGCACAATTCTATCTGGCTAGGCTGGCAGCCTTCACAAGTTTAAACATTTTTTTAATATTTTGATGCAAAATAGTTCCTCCATCTAATGTTTCACATTTGCTAGAGCATGTGTAAGCATTGTTGGTCGAAGTAATTCACATCCAAAATATAAATTATGCAAATATTATTGTCCATTCACACACACAAATACACATACACATACACAAATACAGAGCCAGAGCCAGACTTACACACATGTAGATAGTAACACATGGTTTAGTATCACACGGTAGAAGCACACAGTCCTGAAATGCATAATCCTAGTAACGTAATATAGATGACCAAAATGCTGAAGACCACAATGTCAAACTGCTTGCAGGAGCCATCTTAGGAGTTGTTCTTGGGTATACATTATTAGGGATATTCTGTATTTAGTCATTGTGGTCTTCAGCATTTTGGCGTTCTATTTCAGGATTGTGAGCTTCAAGTTTTGATAGTACACACACACACACACACACACACACACACACACACACACACACACACACACACACACACACACACATATGCAAAAACAACCAGACTCACACACAAACAAAGCACTCAGCAATTACAGCTACTTTCTTGAATGAGTACAATTCAGATGTCTAATTTTGATCAAATGAATGAAAAAACACTGCACTGCAATTCCCATCCCCTTACATCTCTCAGCTGTCTTTAATTTTGCTCTGCCCTCAAAAAATTTTAAATTTCTGGTTATCAACGAAGATTACTATAAGTAAATGAAGCCATTTATAATAGTTTCATATTTCTTATTGTTAATAGAATGCATATTGATGTAAAACCTCTGGCAAATACTTAACTAATTATTAATTATTTATTACGTGAATAAGCATTATGTTAAAAATTGCGCCTGGTCTTGAGTCTTTTTTCCCCTCATATTTTTGGCTTTATGCAAAATTCTTTAGCAAATCAGATAGGTAGATGCTCAGTCTCTTCTTCTCTGTCTGTCTCACACACACCCACATGCCCACACACACTACTTTTTTCTTTTTACTTACATTTATTTTTTTTTCACACTCGCTAAACTGCAAAGCCGTATTTAGCAATCATAAAAAAGCTGTGAGCCATTTGTGTGTTTTTCTCAGGCTGTGTTTCATGGCAGCTTAATATGTTGCTGTGAAGCATAGGGCTTGTGTTTTTACTGGATGATCTAGGCATTAATACCCTATTGGATAATGTTTATCCTCCTTTAGGGTATCACTGTTCATTTCACTCATTATCTAATTGTTGATTAATACACACAGATTAAGACAATATATATCAGATTATCATTAGTTGTAAGCTATGCACATCTTTTTTTTCAAATAAAGATGGAAAGTGTGTTCAAGGATTTGAATACAGTGGTATACTTGAATAATTTGCTGATTATTTGGAAATCAAAGCAAGTTTGTCAGAAAGTGCTGCAATGACTGCGAAACTATAATCTGAGAGTTAAAAAATCAGAAATGTGAATTGGGCAAATAACATACCGAATATCTGGGACATGGGCAGGAAAGGGAGAAACACTTCTGTAGGGAAGGCATAATGTGACCTTCTCACATATCTGAAGGAGTTACAGATGATTTGTGGCTTAATTATTATTCGCAATTCATACTATGAAAAAGACGATGTTAACACCACTGTATAGCTTGCTAAAAGATAAAGTATTGTGACAACAAAAATGACCTGTGAAAAATGTTTTCAGAAATGGAAAGAAATGCTGATTTGTAATAAATATTGCTCAGAGAGGTCAGGTACATAGGACAACTGTAGGCAGACAGCCACTTAAATGTCTGCTGTTCTCCTTTTTTTAGATGCACATTATTGTTATATGTTTAGAGATGCTTTCATGCTTCCATTACCATGTCATTCCTCGGTTCATAGGTTCATAGGTTAGTACTAGGCTAACTGCCCTTGCGAGCCATTTTAAGCCTAGCCAGTTATCCCCTGTGAGATTCAAACCCTGTACCTTGAGTTTGTAAGGCAAACACCTTTAACCATTAGGCCACCCTCCCATGGTATTGCAGCCCCTTAAGTCAGCAGCTGAGTATATCTGCTTTGCATGTTGGTCTGTTCTAACACAAAATGGGCCAAGGGACAGACAGAGACACATTCAGCTGTTCTTTTGACCTATCTGTTTAGGTTCACCTTTCTTTTTTGCATTTTTCTTACTTGGAGACAACCTTGACCAATGGATGGGAAATTGGAAATTCACCCTGGGGCTGGTCCCC
Source organism: Protopterus annectens (assembly GCF_019279795.1). Taxonomy (NCBI): domain Eukaryota; kingdom Metazoa; phylum Chordata; order Ceratodontiformes; family Protopteridae; genus Protopterus; species Protopterus annectens. The sequence continues at coordinate 524,483,902 of NC_056738.1, read as the reverse complement.
ATGTCTCTGATAGATAGAGGCAGGTAGCAATGCCCAAACTGACATACCTCACATAACCTCTAGAAACGTACGAACTAATATGCCCCCTCCTAATAAACAGTCATGATACACAGGGACACAATTGAGTTGGACTGCATGGCTAGGCTTATAAAGATCCTGCTGGTTGTTAGCCTTGTATATGCCTATGAAACTATATAGTGAAAGGAAAGGGACGTCATTAAATGTGTGTGTCACCTTTATGCATTAGTTACCCTATGCTACAGCAGGTATCTGCTCTTGTCAAAATTACACATTAGAGCCAATGCACTGTAGCTGATAACTTTATAATCCAAGTCAGGAGAAAAAATAAAGGCCTTCCCTACAAGCTGCACCAAGTGCTATTTTGTATTGGTCTTGACTTTTAGCATTAAGTAATGCAGTTGGCACCTGATTTAGAAAAATAAAAGGTTCTGCATTCTAACTTGATGGTCTTCACAAAAATTAAATATTTTACCTGTATGGAGTAATTTCATATTTGGCAATTGCATTTAAAGCATGACTGAAGTTAAATTATAGTCCAGTTTGATTTTGGAATTGATGGACAGTCTTATGTGAGAAGAACCAGAAAGGCTTTTAGTTGTTGTTGCATACTTGGAAACCAATTTACATCCTGAGTTGACCCTGTTTAACTCAGTAGAGGTTTTTCTAGGGCAGTAAGGAATTTTCACTGTCAAACCATATGTATTTACACCTACAGACACTGTTACTATTTACTTGAAATGGCAAGTGCCAACATGTCAAAAAAAAAAAAAAAAGACTGAAAACACAGGGGTATGGCAAATCACATTTCTCATTAAAACTTCTTTTTGTAGGGTGCAAGACCCTCCTGCACCCCTCCATGTGGGGACAAGCCCCCTATACCACTGAACTTATATATACCAACTCTGAGATCTCCAATGGAATAGTCCAAAAAATGGCATCTGGATTTAGTAAGTCCAATCTTTCATCCATTCAGTCTCTGTATTTTGGGACTCGCTCTAGCGGGTCTCGACACTTCAAATGAATACCTGTTGTAATAGTTACTCCATTCATAACCTGCATACCTGACAACATATCTTACAATGTATGACAAGTATTCAAAATGTTGGTCAGAGAGGTCATGCGCATGGGACAACTGTAGCCAGATTTACACTCAGACTTCTAATGTGCTCCTTTTTTAGTGCATATGATCATACTTGAGACTGGAAGCACAAAGAACAGTGGAATCAAACGCACTGATGTTTACAATGCCAGCAGATTACAGAGCATCAAACATTATTATGTTGTAGAATTTCACTGATCAGTGTGAACATTTGCCTTCTCCCAGTAATACATAGGGATTCAGAGAATTAAAAGAAATGCTGTTCCTCATAATGTGTCACATCTGAGAGGTACACTTGCCTAGCTGAAGAAAATCAAAAGTGAATAATAAGGAGATGTGTACTAGGTTGATACTCATTTCTGGTTTGACCTGGTTTCTAATTAAAGGGAAATTACTTACTCAGAATGATACTGTAATCAAGTAAAGTGACAGGATTGAATCCCAGGACTCAAGCTTTGTGAACAGTCAAGAACCTGCGTAGTATAGTGCAGCCATATATATTGTATTCATTGGTTTCTCTTTCCTATACATTATGCATTTAATGGATCGAATCCCCAATAATCCATATCATATCAATGGGCATGGTCAGCAGGGATGGGATCCCAGCCTTTAACTCTACCTAATACAGGTTTCAAGGTGGGAGGACAGATACCAGCTGGAACTCAACAAGTAACCAATTTAAGGTTATACACATTGATGGGGGTTTAACCAACAGTATATGCACTAGGAAGAGTAACCCAGGAGTGACAAAATGAAAAGAAAAAAAACTGCATATACATACCTAAACACACACATGCAGAAATTAAAGGACAGTATATCAGCAAGCCCATAATTCATTCAATCATTGTCAAATTACACACTTAAACAATTTCAAGGTCATAGGACAGTGGAAGCCTATCCCAGCACTCAGTGGCTGCAAGTCAGAGAAACTGTATCCTGAAGAGGTTACCAACTCATTGCAAGATGCTCACACAAAGTATATACATATCAACAAGCACTTTGGGGAACACCAATTAACCTACAGCACATCTTTGGGATAAGGAAGGAAACCAGAGCATCTGGCTAAGGCCCATAAGGGCAGGATGTACAGATGTCACACAGAAGGTACCCCAGTTGAGAATGAATGAAAGTGGAGAACCAAGTTCTTTGAGACAGCAATGTTAGCCATTGCACCAGTGTGTCATCCATCAGTAATGTAAAAAATAACAAGTTACTCCATAAAAATATGTTTTGCATTATGGCACACTGTTCCTTGTAAAAATGAAGCTTAGCTTCCACAAATAAAATTACATTTATAAAAAAAATGGTACGTGACACAAAGCCATGAGTCAAGTGGCTTTATTCTGTTTTTACCTGTAGCAGGGAAGCCAAAAGGCATAGCCAGGATTTTTTAAACTGTACATCAACTTCTGTAATATTCCCCCAACCTCAGAAAGTACAGGCGTAAGTGAAGAAATATTTAGCCAGTCGGGCATTCTAAAAAGAAAAGCATTTTAACAAACTATATAGCAATAAACTATAATAACCCTGCCTGCATTTTAAATAACAATTCTAACACACCTCATTTTGCAAAATAAATGGTACATGCCTGCTGGAGTCCAAGATATCAATAAAATAAGTAAAATACTTACTTTTAACAGACTGCTATGGCCAAAACAAAACTGTCTAGATGACAGCTGCTTTATTTAGTCTCCTTATATCATTTCAGTCAGTGGTAACAGTACCAGTGCAGAAGTTATACCTCAGCAGAAGGGAGACACAGATCACAGGGTGTCAGTATGAGACAGTAACAACCCAGCATTAAAATAATGTGCCAGTACCACCCAGACACCATGTAATGTGGTTCAAATAATGGGATATCTGAAAGAAATTATATACAATGGATTTTTAGAGTGATGCTTTTCTAAAAGTTGCCACTGTAATCATAAGTGCAAGAATAAATTTAGGAAATATTTGAGTGCATATGGTAAAACCTAGAAGCCAGATTTCAGTTCTTTCTGCAGCTTTTAAAAATTATTAAGTTTTAGATATTTTCCAGAAGCACAAGACTAAACATACGGAGCCGTCTTTATGGCATTAATATTAAAAGCCGGGCAGGAAGTGCTTATGACACTCTGGGTTCCAGCTGTAATTATGTTGGATTAGCATAGGTAAGTAATAGTGCATTAGTTAAGTAACTGCCAAACTATTAAAGTAACAATTTGGCAAAAAAAAATGAACGAATCAGCTTCATCTCAGCAAATGTGATTCAAGCTGTTATCTCCAGCAGTTTTTAAAATGCCCCCCCCCAAAAAAAATAAGACATTAAAGATGTTCATGGAAGTAAAGCAAGTGGTGCAGGACATAAACAGTCTGGTCAACAGAAAGCAAAGCAAAGAAAGATGAAAGGGAAAGGTCTGCATTAGGAAGTGTAGGATAAAAATAGCAATGTTACAGGAGATCCATTTGGACGGGAATGAACGTATGAAAAATAGTCTAGATGACAGCTGATTTATTCAGTCTCCTTATTTCAGTCAGTGGTAACAATACCAGTGCAGATGTTATACCTCAGCAGAAGGGCAAGGAGTTGGGGTAAATACTCATCAGAAAATCAGGGACAAAGGAGGATGGGGATAATTATATTAGTAGGGAGAGGTGCTCCAAAAGTGACAGAAGTGGAAAAATGACAGTGATTATGTATCTGCTACAGTGAGTGGTTAACATGGACATGTGTTTATATTCTCACTAAGGTAAAGATATTCAAGCTGTGAAGGATTTTGGAGAAGATAAATATTCAACATGGTTTTTCAATTTCTGGTTGAGCCTGGAATTTGAGCTGTAATAGTGAGCATTATCAGGGAACCTAGAAGGGAGATTACAACTACAGATGGTAGATTTTTGAAGAAATATATTAATTAATTTATTTTATTTTACATTTGTTGACTGGGCTAGTCTAACTGGATATATGTCCATTTTCAGTAGAGGCCCTGGGAGAAAAGCTCCAAGAGTATTATGCAATGTTATACAAGTGTCAAAGATTACAAGGCATATACAAAAGGAAAACGCATCTTGATTTATTACACATATAAAACCCTTATAGATATGTTTTGCTACACAATAAAACAAAAAACAAAAAAGGAATTACATATAAGCATTTAGCCAAAATTACATATAGGCAGAGTGTCAGAGAGAGAATAAAAAAACTTATACATTGGTATCTGATAAGCATTATGTATACAGAAATGTGGACAATAAAGAGATATCAGAAATGGCTAGCAATTATTATATTGTAGTATTTAGAGAACTGGAATTATATATTTTTTTCTTATATCATGTCCCTTAAAAAAATAGTGGAGAAATAAGGCATCAGAAAAAGTGTTATAGGCATTTAATGATATTAAGGCTGGTGGAGAAAGTATCAGTCAGGATTAGTACGTGGACATAGCCAAAGGGATTTTAGGAAGGACCTAAGTTACTTCTTGAAAAGTGGAGTAGAAGTAAGAGATGTTATTTCACTTGGAAGCTTGTTCCAAGTATTTCCAACAGAGTTAGTGAACAGGCAGTCACCAGATTTATTGTTGGATTTAAGGGTTGCTACTAGTAGCTTATTAGATGATTGTAGGGTTGTGAGATTTTTATAAGGGCTAATAATGTTACAGAGGATAGGAGTGTTGGTGGAATGATACAAGATCTTGTGGGTGATAGTAAGTTGCAGTAGAAGAAATTGGTTTTACAATTCCAGCCATCCTAGTTGTTTAAGATTTTTGCAATGGTGGGTATGAAAAGGGGCTTCAGTGGCAAATCTGGCGATGTTATATGAGATAGCCAGTTAGTTTAAATTGCTTTTGGAAAGATTAGTATAAAGAGGGGAGGCATAGAGAAGGATGGATATTAGGTGTGTTTGGGCAATAGTAGTCCTGGCTGAAGGTGTAAGAAAGGGTTTAAGCCTATACAGGAAACCAAGTTTTCTAGTGACTGATTTAATGGTTACGTTTATGTGTGAGTCAAAGTTAAGTTTGTGATCGATTGTAACACCTAAATGTTTGGTGGTAGTGCTGGGTGCTATTGTAGTGCCATTATTTGAAGTAACTGTGAAATTGATAGGGGAGGACTTCTGTGTCAGTGTGAACAGTAATCATTTTGTTTTGGTTAAGGAGGAGACTACATTTATGGAACCAGTTTTCCACTAAGGAAAATACTTTTTGGGTACTGGACAGCAGTTTAGCCGAAGAAGCCATGGCACAGATTAGTGTCGAATCATCTGCATATTGTATGCAGTTGGTTTGAGGAAGGGAAGTGTTCAGATCATTAATGAAGATAGAAAAAAGGAGAGGTCCCAAAATAGAGCCCTGTGGGACACCCAAGGTGATAGGAAGCTGACTGGATAGTTTATTGTCCCAGAGGACTGCTTGCTGTCTATTTTCTATATAGGACTTGAATCATTGTACTGCCTGAGTGTCTAATGATAGTGATTTAAATATATCTAACATAAGGCGATGATTAACCATGTCAAAAGCTTTGGATAGGTCTAAAAAGAGAGCTGAGGAAAGTAGGTTATTATTACAATTTTTATTAATAGAGTCTGAAAAGGATAAGAGTGCAGTTGTATTGTGGAATGGCCTAAAGCCATGCTGGCAGTCTGCTAGTTGGTTGTTATGGAGGAGACGTTCAAGAAGTTGCTGATGAATACATCTCTCCATGATTTTTACTAAAGGGGAAAGTAGGGCTATGGGACGAAAGTTAGGGAGTTCATTAAAGTTACCTCCCTTATGCAATGGGATAATATGTGAGACTTTCCAGAGAGATGGGATTGAACCTTCTGCAATGGTTCTGTTAATCAAGATGGAAATAGGGTAGGCAAGTACTCCAGCTGCAATTTGCAAATATTAGGCTGGAAAGAGGTCTGCTGATGGAGTACATGGCTTAAGTTTAAGAAGTAATGTATGGATGAGAGATGTTGGAACTGGCTGCAGATGTAGAGCAGGGGGAATATTGGATAGTGAGAGTAGCTCAGAGGTGCTAACAGGTGATAAGGTATTTGCTAAAGATTGAACAGTTTAGGAAAATAATGTGTTAAAGGTGTCAGCAATGTGGTTGGGGGAAGTCTGAGTCAAATTAGATGGGGTAAGAGTTTTGGAATGTCCTGAGTGAAGTAGTTTATTTATACCCAACCAGAATTTTTGTGGGTTTTGGTGTTGGGTTTGTTGGAGTTTAAGGTAATAGTTTTTTTATCAAGGAGAATTGATTTTTAGTGGCATTTCTAAGCTGTCTAAAGTTTTGATGATCAGTTGGGTTTTTAGTATTTCTCCATTTGGACCAGATTTTATTTCTTTGTAGCATTTTGTGCCTGGTTTCTTTTGTGAGCCAAGAAGCAGGTTTGTTCCTAGTTCTGACAGTACAAGAGGGGGCATGGTGCTCTAGAATTTGAAAGAAGGTATTGTTAAAGTAAGAGACTGCTTCGTCAAGAGGTAGGCATTTTAGGGGTGACCAATTACAAGCTTTGAGCTAGGCCTGGTAGCTAACTGGGTTAAGATTTTTCTTGTTCCTGGTAGTTTTAAAGATTATTTGGTTGGGGATAAAGGTCTTTTGTCTGGTTATAAAGGTAAGAGAGTGGTCACTAATGTCATCAGGAAGAATGCCTGTTTTATAGGAGAGGGGATTACTGTTAACTAATATCCAGTCTAAGGTGCTTTGTTTGTTACTAGGTTTGTGGGTTCTAGTTGGGGAGGTGATGGTTTGGTAGAAGCCATAAAGATTAATGTGAGTAGTTGGTTTGGCAGAGGTGCAACAATTCCAGTCAATATTAAAGTCACCTAGGAGTATGGTTTCTTGAAGAAAAGATGTGGAGAGCCAGCTAAGGGCATTTTCAAGAGTATTAATGTTATTACCTGGAGGGATATAGGAACAGATTATGTATAGGGATTTATTAGTATTAATCTGGAGTTTAGAGATTAAGATTTCGGTATTACTAGGTGATGGAGGTTGACTATATAGTGGGAAAACTTGTAATTCAGATTTGAACAGTATTGCTACCACACTATTCTTTTTATTTAGACGATCTAGTCTCAGGGTATTATAGCCAGGTGGGATTATGTCATTGTCCTTGGTTTCTAGTTTGAGCCATGTTTCTGTTAAGCATAGTATGTCAAAATAATGAGTGCCTAAGAGGGCATGTAGCTGGGTGATTTTATTGTTTAAGCTATGTATATTAAAGTGGGCTATGAGTAGAGAGTTAGGGAAGCTAGTGGGAGTCTGAAAAGAGGTGGGGTGGAGAGGTTGGGGTCAGGGATGATATAACTAGGACCAGGGTTGGGGTGGATGTCTCCATGTACTAGTAAGTTCTGTTGAGAACTATGTGAAGGTTAATTGAAGTAATCAGAAATAGGCTTATAGAAGGATAGGTGAGGGGTGGAGCTGTTTAAGGTGAAAGTGGTAAAGGAAGGAGGTAAGTAATTAGGAGCTAAACTAAGTATATAATGAGATGGAGTAAGCTATTGGTTGAAGTAGGATGGGGAGTGGCTATAGAGATATAAGGTTGAGTATAGTGGGGGTGGGTGGAATATGGGGGTAGGGTAGGGGAGTGGAGTGAGCCCGAAGGACGAACGAAGCAGGCTAGAGCAGATAAGGTGAGTACAGCAGAAAAAGTATCAGCTGTCTTCAGAGATTTGGCTTTAGTAATAAGGGTTTAAAATGTATTATTAGTTTTAGAAGATAAAAGCGGTATAGAATAACATTACATGTGGGTTGTTTAGCATAGAGAGAGTAATATTAAACAGTGATTAGAATGGTGAGTAGGATTGTTAAAAATCTACCCGCATTTAGTTTAAGACCTTTTGTGATAATCTATTTGTGCTGATTTATATGTTGGTAGATGCTGCCACCTAGTGGTCAGATGGGATATAAAAGTAAGAGAGATAGGCAAAAACCTAGTCAAAGAATAAGTCTAAGTTAAGAGAGAAACGGGGGAGAAAATAGTTAGGGGTCTGTGGTAGGCTGCTAAAGGTCGCACATGGCAGGGCTAACTCAAAACGTAAAGGCTGTACAAAAGCAGTTAGTAGTAAATTAGGTATTGGTAACATACATTAACAACTACTTGTGCAATATCAGCTTTCTAAAAAGTCTGGATATCAGTCAGCTTCAGGGTGTCTTCAGGGTATAGTAGGAGGTTAGCCTTTAATTTAAGAGGCAGGGAGGGAGCACCCGGATGCGCGTTAGCTGTAAGAGAGGGAGAGACAACACAGGGTTAGATATTATAGAGGATTGAGAGGAGAGGTGGAGGGGAAGGACAAGACATTAGACCATAGTCAGAGGAGAAATGGAGTTCATAGTGTAGTACAACAGATCACGAGAGACTAGTAGATAGAGGGTCACTGTAGATGAGAGGAAGGTTAGGGAGGAAGTAATAAAGAGCAGCAGTTTTAGGCAATTACAACAATAAAAAGTAGCAGTGAATCTTTATAACATGAAACTAACACTACTGTATTATTATATTAAGGGTAGCAGTTTTAGGCATTACAACAATAAAAAGTGGCAGTGAATCTTTATAACATGCAGCTAACACTCTACTGCTCAGCTTTATATCAGTTACCCTCTTCCGATTGAGAGGAAGGGGAGTAGGTATCAGTGGTCAAAGGTAAGCAGGTTAAGCAATTAAAATCAGCACATTAAATACACATTAAGAAACAGTACATTAAATGAAAAAAAAATGTGTCCAGGTAATCTAGTTGCTCAATATGGAAGAACCAGAGCAGTACAAATACAGTAAAGTAATTATAAAAAAAACATGCTACATTGTAGGACTCCAATACATATCTAAAGTGTACAACGCATGTACTCGTACCCTTAATTTCCTAGCCTATGCATCTAAATAACGCTCGGTGCCTGTACCAAAACACTATTTGATTAAAATAGTACAACACATGGACAAAAACCCATTAGTTCTAGCATAGGTCACATGCAAAAACCTCTTTATAATATTACCACACGTAACTAATCCAAATGTATCAGGCCTGCAGTTAGTGCGTAGGGGATACCTTTACAAAACCACCTTAAGGGAAAAGAGAGAATAAACACCCTAGCTTAAACGCCTTGTGGTTGGTGGCCATATAACTAGGGAGCATTTGCCACAGCAGAAACTATCCTTAGAGTATTAAAAGGCTAACCACGAGCCCCGAGAATGTTTGCAAAAAATAAAAGCTAGCCACAAGCTCCACTAAGCAAGATACATCTGGAGGCTATCTTACTTTATAGATAGTGCAACAGAAAGGAGTCAAGCAGACTATAACTGTTCCACTTAGTCCTGTGTACATTAGGATTTTACTGGATGCACCTCCAATAACTAGAATGGCTTTGCATGAATTGAAACCTTACAATAAGTGTATAAGTATGAGCACAACCACATACCTAACTGTACGCACTTTAAAAAATAGATTGGCTTTGTAAGAGTTAAAGCCTCACCATAAAATGCTCGAGTTTAACCACAAACCACATGATTATGTCTAGTAGCCTGAAAGCTAGCTATGAGCCAACTACACACATTTAAAAACTAGACCGGCATAGTAACAATTAAAAAACTAAGGTGGCTTCGCATGAGTTAAAGCCTTACCATAAAGTGCGTGAGTCTAACTACGATACACACAATCATGTCCAGTAGCCTGAAAGCTAGCTATGAGCCAGCTATGCGCATTTGAAAAATGTGATAGCTTAGTAACAATTAAGGACTTCCTATAAAATGCCAGTGTTTACGCATGAGCCATAAAATCATTTTGTACTGTCCTAAAAGCTAGCTACGAGCCCTACAGACCCTAGGAGCAGCTGGTTGATATTATATCATAATGAAGGCATGACTGCAAGGAAGTATGCAGAATAAAACAGTTACAAAGTACGCATGAGTATACCATCACTGTACAGCAACTATTCCTTTGTTCCTCAGTTATAATACAATCAATGGACACCAAAGTTAGCAACTGAGCACAGACACAGAAGTAGACTTACCGTGTATCGATTCAAGCAGCCCAACCACAGGCCTGGGACGAGGGAGATGTGGACACTTCGGAACAGAGTTCAAAAATGGCACCACAGTCCATGACTGGTATTAGTAAACTCAGGGTAGAGACCACCTAGGGGAGGGGATAGGTAGAGAGGTGGAGGTCAGACCAGGCAGGCGGGTGGGAAGGAAAAAAAAAGCGAGAAGAGAATGACCCAAAATAGGTGAGTATAGTAGAAAAAGTATCAGTTGTCTTCAGAGATTTGGCTTCAGTAATAAGGGTTTAAAATGTATTATTACTTTTAGGGGATAAAAGTGGCATAGAATAACATTACATGTGGGTTGTTTAGCATAGAGAGAGTAATATTAAACAGTGATTAGAATGGTGAGTAGGATTGTTAAAGTAAAATTAACTTAAATTAAAGTATTTGGCAGGGAGGATATTATTTCCAAAGCAGGAGCTCACATAGAATTTACATATTTTCCCCAAGCTACAATGAGGACAACTTTGAGGGAATCTGTATAACACAGGATCATGTTTATTTGAATGAAAGTATCGAGACTCATCCAATAACTGTATCTGGCCATCCCCTGTAAGGATTAGGATGGAATCACAGCGGAATAAATTAATGGAGAAACACTGGTATTTTCCTACCAATTATTGTAGAGAAAACAATGCATACCTCTCAGCTGTACAGATTTTCACAGAATATATAGATTTTTGCCTCATATTTTTGGTCTGTTTTTCATAAAATTGTGTTTTTCTAGCAAATTAGTGGCAAATCATTAAAGACTGAAGTTAGAAAATAATGACAGACATTTGAGTTTCAGACTTCATACCCTTCAGAAAATTCATGCTAATGCAAAACCTGTTATTCTATCAACTTTCTAAATTTGTAATAGCAATATTTAAAAATTGTCCCTATTTTTGGGCCTTTGTACCTCTTTTATTTATGGCTTTGCCAGATTTCTTGCTCTAGGAAGTTGGGAGGTATGATTTAAGGACTGAATAACAGTTAAAGTTTGAGAGCTGACAGGCCAAAGAGAAACTGCACTGAAGGGGTAGGTATCATTTGGTACACATTGAATAGATTTCAAAAATATAGTATTCAAGTGGGAGAAGGGATTTTGGGAAAAATGGGAAAAAGGAAATATTTAAAAGGTTGGCAAAAGTTATATCACTATAAAATGAAAAGAAAAAAATTTCAAAACAGGACAAGGTACAGCTTCAGAATGTCAGGGAAATAAGTGAGCATTGAAACAATATATATGAGTTTAGAAATGCTATAAAGAAGCTAGTTTTGACATTAATCCCACAACACAGAAGTTATTAGTGCAACAACTAAGGCAACAGAAAGTAGAATGAATGGTAACAAAACTCAGTGACCAAAAGACAAGAAGAATAACTAGAGATTCTGAGGAAATAACAAAAATATTTCAGAAATTGCATGAACATTTATATTAGGTTAGCAAGAGGTTCTCCAGTTTGATTCTCGGCTGGAGTGCCTTCTGTGTGGAGTCTGCATGTCCTCCCCGTGGTCGAGTGGTGTTCGAAAGACATGTGTGAATGGGCGTGCCTTCGTTGAAAGTTGGGCGTCGGGCTGGCACCTCGGCACCGTAAAAATCTACTGCCAATCATTAGCAGACCGGAGTTCCGCTGTGGCGACCCCTAACCAGGAAAAGCCAAAAGAAGAAGAAGAAGATTTATATTAGGTTAAGGAATGGGGAAGTCAGGGTAAAGCTCAACTGGAAATATTTCTGAAAGATTTAGATTTACCATTGTTAGAGGGTGAACAGGCTCAATGTTGATAGCCAGAATAGAAAAGAAATAAAAACTGATATATATATATATATATATATATATATAGTCAATTTACAGGGAAATTCCTAGAGAAAGATAGCATTCATATAGAATTTTGGAAGATGCGAGGGTATTGATAAATAATTGGAAGGTGCAATTTAATAATGTATTGAAAGGAGAAACTGTGCCACCATCCTGGAAGTAAGCAATGGGCAATGGTAACAGTATTGTAAAGAAAGACCTCACAGACTTGATATTGTATAAATAATTTTTTAAATCACAGTTGTAAAGTATTTATGGCTATATTAGTTATGAAAATTGCAAAAATGATACCAAAATTGATAAAGTATCAATGTGGTTTTGAGGAAAGAGACAGACACCTGATAATATCAATAGAATAACAATGATTCAGAAAGAATCAAAACAAAAAATATTGTTGGTGTGCTTGGATGCACAGAAAGTGCTCAGTAGGGTCTGTTGTGAGTTGTATATGACAAACTTGAATTTGATATCCCAGTGCTGCGGAATACTTTGCAACAGTTTCAGACATTTTTGGGATACAAAATAAAATGAAGATAAAATGAAGGCAATAACAATAAATGTTATACCTGCATGTTAGTTCAACATTATCCATATTTACAAGGACATGACAAAATAAAATACTTGGGCATATAACTTTAAAAACTCAGTCTTCTCAGCTAAAGATATATGGAAGAAGACTAAGCAGAAGATAATTAAAAATTATATGACACAGGAATGTTATAATTATTGATTTGGATAATAAGATTCATGCAGTAAAATGTTTATAGCACTTTGGGTTATATATACAGGCCAGGCAACTTTTTATCAGCTAGTTAGATGTTGTGGGTAATCATTAATAAGGAACTGAGAAAGTTTATTTGGGAGGGGAGAAGGACAAGAGTGAAATGGAATAATCTGATTATTTCTATGGAGCAAGGAGGTTAAGGCTACAAGATTTGAAGAGGTAGGGGTATTTTAATGCCATAATGCCATACAGTTGAGGTTTGATGTTTATGGGGATATAGATCAAATTGGGGGAAAAGGTGGTGGTACAAGGGGAAAGTGCACAGAATAAAGAAGATAAGCATTTTGGATTGAAGCCATTAAGGAAACTAATAATGACAACACAGAACATTACTTCTATAGAAAGTGACAAATTGTTTTTATAAGGAATAAAGAAGTAATGGAGGACTTTTTTCAATAGAGAAATACAAAAGCAACAATGTGCAAATTAAGCAGGAGGCAGCTGAAAGGAACTTGAAGAAATTAGCTAAGGAACTAAGTTACTGTGGATAAAGATATGGTTGGGAAAAAAATTTGACTTGCAGATTGGATTGTCTCCCACATCAAGGATCGATGCAACAGTACAGCGAAAGAGTGTAAGACAGGAATATTAGGTGAAAGTTCAGAGCTGGTGGAGTTTCTACAGGTGTCAAGAACAGATGTTATCATCAAAAAAGGGATACCAAGCAGGACATATAAGAATCAATCAGAGAGGCTTAGACATGACTGACAAATGAGAACAGACAAGCAAATTACAAACAGGAAGAGATCTGTAGCCCACCTCGATATATGACAAAGACCAGACATTTCAGGATACTTGCACGGAAATGTTTGCATAAGTATTTTTATATAATGAGTAGACTTCAAAGGAGCTTTCCTCAAGTGAGAGGTGGATACTGGAGATGTGTAAGGGATGAGAAAGGAAACTGGAAACATGTATTTTAGGAATGTGCAGATCTGACTGATTTTAAAGATCTTTACAAAATGTTTTTGATATAAATGTTGGGGGGAGCAAATTGTAGTAACATGAGATGATGTTTTTGGCCTGGTATTTAGGATTAGAAATGCCAAGATATTGTAAGCACTTAATAAGTTGAATGTTTTTGGAAGCCAAAAATAATTAGAAAATGAAAGAAACTGAGGTGAAATCTTTAAAGGAGGGAGAAAGTAAAGTGCAAAAAATAAATGGCATATTTGGGTCAATACATACAAAATAGTGGTCAAGAAGATATAGGATGTGGGGGGGGGGTCGTGGGGAACTAAAAATATGAAGGCATGATAGAAAAATAAAATTATAAGGAAAATGCATAATACATGATAATGACTATAGAAGATTTTTTTGAAAATTTCATCATAAATGTATGTGACTCATGCTGCAAATTAAAATCTGATGAATAAACTTCTTAAAAAAGAAAATTGTGTAAATCTTCCTTCTTAATAACACAGATCTAGCATAGGAAAAATATTCATAATATATCACTTCACTTCAAATGTTTTTAAAAATTGTTTGACAACGGCATGCCCCTACCACCCACCCAAGATGTTTAAAGATACTATTCTTTCTCAGAATTTCTAAACGCATGATGTTGATTCACTGTGAACAAATATTACCAGTATCAGTTTTACTGAAAGAATCACAGCTTGTTGCATAATTCCAGTGTTTCAAGTCACCATACCATCAGGGAATGAAAGATCAGTTGCTTGTGTATTATAATCCCTTTCTCCTACTGAGAAAAAACTAATCTCACATCTAGAAGATAACATTGCATTAGTTTTCGTAGTAAAAAAAAAAATAAAACTTTAGTTTGTCTAATATGGCAGCAGCAAGACTCCAGACATTGACTATAACATTTACAGCATATACTATCACATACAGTACAGGTTTAAGAGCTGTGTTTTCATTTACAGCCTACGCTGTCAAATGCAGGACAGGGTTTAAGAGCTGCGTTGTCAGCCAGGTTGCAAAGTGGTGCAGCAGACAGCATTCTTGCCTCACAGCAAAAGGTTCTCTGTTTTGATTCTCAGTTGAAGTGCCTTCTGTGCGAAGTCTGCATGTCCTTGTGTATGCATGGATTCTCACTGTGTGCTCTTGTTTCCTTCCATGTTCCAAAGATTGCAGTAGGTGGATTGGACACCCTAAATTGGCCACAGATGTGTGTGTGTGTGTGTGTGTGTGTGTGTGTGTGTGTGTGTGTGTGTGTGTGTGTGTGATGTGGAAGAACAACTGCGCCATAGCTAGCCACTATAGATGATTGTTACTGTTGATGTGACACTCTGATCCCATGTGGTAAAATGGGAAAAAACAGGATGATGGATGGAATGATGTAGCAAGTGAATTAGCAATAGGTTCATAGGTAGGTAATTTTTTCTGCATAGTCTGTACTAATTTGGCAAGATTAATGTTGGACTGCCATTGGGCCTAATTAAGCCTAGCCAACAATGTTCCCTGGCTTATGCCACCCACGAAAGTTAATTTCCGGTGCCCCTGTCAAGCAGAGCCACAGAAGTGATCCCCGGGGTGTATTTCCTATTTCCCATCCACTCATCAAGATTTTTCTTGAAGAGTGCTAATGAGGAACTTTGCTTGACATACTGCACTGCTGTGCAATGCTGTGCATCATTTCCCCAACTCTCTTAGAGCTACTGTACCTGAAACTTAATAATGCTACAGAAGAAATCACAGAATATGTAAAAACTTTTCTTGACAGTACTCATGCGTAACACATCTGAATAAATACTATTCAAGCAAAAGACACAATGATAACAGAGCCTGAGAATTTGTATATGAAGAACTAAGGGGGTATTATTCATGATATTGGTGAGTGCATGCTCAAAATGGAAGTATTTGATACACCTGAGATGTAGCGGAGATGAGTGTGTTACACAGTATATTTGGGCAATGAGAGGCAGTAAAGTATGGTGACTTGCCATCCCTGTGATTGAAGTTATCCAAATCAAGTTTGTTTAAAATAAAACAGAGCATCAAAAAGGTTGTAGTGGTTTTGTTGGTTAAACTTTTGCATTATTCTACACATTGTTATTTCGGCTCTAATCAGTTAATGCTACTGCCTTCTTTTATTTATTTACTTATTATTTATTGACATTTGCTTACCAGGAAAGTCCACTGGGCCAATAAAAGCCCATTTTCAGTGGAGACCTGGGGAGAAAAGCTCCACAAGTAAAGTTAGTATAATAGTGTATAAAAACACAAAATAATTATTAGATACATATACTATTATAACAATGACAAAGATATTAATGCAGATACAAAATAGGAATGCATGTTAACATATATGTATATACAGAGCACTATACAAAGGCAAAAGGTAGTGTGCAATAATCAGTATTGTACAAAGTATTATACTAAGATGAAAGGTAGTATACAATGATCAGTATATGATGGCTAAGTACATGTGATGTGTATGGGTTAATATGGTTGAGTTGCACACTAAATATTAAATAATACATTTTGAAAATTAGTAGTGATAAAGCTAAGAGATGTTTACAGGGTCCAGTAGGAACAATAGTGCAAGGCTGTGTGAATAAGTTAGATTAATTATGAGACAGAGGAAATATATAGGTGAAGTAGATGTGAAATAATAAGGAAGAGTGGGAGGGTGATGAAGGAGTAGGGGTGAATATGTCTTAGGGAGTGAGGAATCAGGTTATGGAAGGTTGATAACTGAGGCAGCTGCATTACCATTGGGTCCAGAGGTGCTGCTGCAGAGATTTTTTGAAGGAGGAAATATTATTAGAGGTTCTGATAGATATTGGGAGAGAATGCCATAGCTTAGAGATACAGAAGGAATAAAGCAGGTTACCTACTGGAAGTTTTGGTTTGTCAACTTGCAAGAGAAGTTGATTTTTGGATCTGAGTGGCCTGTTTGGATGACAGTGGGTTAAGATAGAAGAGAGAGCTGGGCAGTCTGTGAGTTTGTAAATGATTTTGTGTGCAATGAGTAGTTGTAGGTAGGCTGGATAGTGTGGAAGTGGAAAAAAATATTAAAACTAGAGAGTAGATTGAGTGTAGTACTGGCTGGATGTGTAAAAGATAAAGTAGGACAGTCTATTGAAATGAAGGTGGAGGGTAGAACAGCAAAAAGAGGGAGGTTTAGCTTGAGGTCTAGTTGGCTGCAGTATTAGAGATGTGAGGAAATGTGACTGGGGAATGTTGATAGTTTTCTGTATGCCTTTAAGGGGGTGGGAAGTAGCTGAAGTTCTGGGTGGAGACCAGGTGCCATAAATGGGATGGAATGGGGGATGGCTAAGGAACTGGAGTAGGAAGGGAACATAGCTGGCAACAGCTCCCACACCAGCAGGAGGTAATCATTGTGGGTGTGTGTAATGTGTAGAAGACAGAAACTGAGTTATCACACAGGGAACTGCTCTACAGATTTCTTCTGCCTTTAAAATGTATTTAAAATAAAAAAAAAACACTGCTTTATAAAAACAATACATAAAACAGTAGGTATGTATGTATCACTGCATCCTGAGGAAATTGTAAATCTGTGTTATTACTCCGTTTACTGGAAGTGGGTTAGCATGGATGCTCATAAGGAATGTGGAAAAAACTTAAAAGGATAGAAAATATGGATGTAAACATGCAGGACTCTATGAATGTACCTAACAACTATAGAGCAGACATTTATTCTTGAGATTCTATAAGTACTATAGATGTGTCTATTGAATCATATGCACATTTTACAATGAGTGCACCTATTTTATTTGCATTGGAACTGAGTTACTCCAAATTTCTTTAATATCTCAGCCTTGATGCAATGATATTCTTTCATTAATTTGCTTTAGAATGAAACTTGGCAGAGTACCATATGAGAAAGATAAGTGGTAGCCCTAACAGCTATGTTTTGAAAGTGTAACTACTCTTTACCAAACCAGTCCAGTATCCTAGGCTCCCTATATGAAGCCAGATAGCTAATGGAACTGTTTTCTCTTGGCATTGTTTAGAGTTAAGGACATGTCTAAAAGGTGCTGCTTTTAAATTACTGATGTGCTTAGGCCTATTTTTGGTACCATATACAATCTTCATGCTTTCTTAGGTGTAATATGTAGAATAAATGAATGTTTTGAATTTTCATTGGCTATATCCTGAGAATATCTAGGAAATGTCGAATTGTCTCCTCATCTGCCAATAATGTTTCTTTGAAGATAAAAGTTCCCTGAAAGTTCTGCAAAATTGGGTTTCTTGGATTGGGAGTCAAAAAAATTTGCACTACGAAGAATGTCACCCCCTATCCAACCCAAAAGCACACACAATGGTAAGCACTCAAAGGACAAATTCATAATGCTGCAAAATATGGTTGAAAAAGAGGAAATCCACCATAAAACCATAGCTGAGTTTCTTCACAGGCTGTAAACATGTTTGTCAGCACCACTGTAAAGAACCAAACATAGCATCTTAGCTGCACAGCAATCTGGCAGTTTGTGTACACGATTAGGACTATGAGCAGCTAATAATCATCTTATAGTACAGGGTTTGATCCCTCTCTCCATTTTGTTTCATGTATAACTCTAGATGAGTCACTTATCTGGACTCTGATTGTATTTTACAATGCTGAAACTGCAAACATTAAGGATGTATATTAAGTCTGAGGTTGTGATCCCTCGGAGCATTCCCTCTTCTCTGCAATACAGTAACCTTGAAATTTACTTTTCAGAATTGCCAGACTCACACTGTTGGGTCTCACAATTATAACTGGGAGCCCCACTTAAGCCAGTGCTTCTATGTCACCCTTGAAAACAGTGCCTAGTGGGTACTCACAGTTAAAAATGGACTTAAATAAAAAAAAAATTAATAAAAATGTATGTTAAAGTTTAATTTATTTAACCTACTAACTGAGGTATCTCTGAAGATATGAAGGCTCTGTTTAAGTAACATTCTAAGGACAGTTTCCAGAAGCATGCAAATTAAATCAAGTCACTTACATGGGTTAACTGCTGCATATCCAAATTAAATTTTGGTGAGGAAGATAACCCCCACGTGTCTGAAAGATCTGAGTATTAATCAAAGGCAATGGCAGTCCAACATTAATCTTGCCAAATGAGTGCAGACTATGCAGAAAAATGTATTGCTCAAATTTTCAAACATTAGAAATAGACTAATAAGGTTTGTTACAGTCAAGGCATACACTGACATAGCAGTTCCACCTCTTAAAAACAAAAGCATCTCTTTGTTTGATAGCTGGGCTAGCCCCCATCAGTTGGCAGGTTAGAACAGATTTGTTTCCTATGTTGCAATGCTGTGTATTTTCCTTACTGAACTGATGAAAGAAAGTGATGGGCAATTGTCCAGAGAATCATGAATACTTTTCACCACTACGCCTTGATTATGCTCAGGCACCCTTACTTTAAGAGGTCAAAACATTGAAAAAATTTCTCTAACACATTGTCACATCACAAGTAGACCGAGAATGGCTCTGAGTCAGAATATGGGTATGAAAAAAATATAGCTCCATTTACTGTAGTACTATGTGACAAGATATAACGCAATACCACTAAAATGATAATGTGTCACGTTTTACTGAAGAACACTTGGTCTTTTAATTAGATCACAGCATTTTCTAATGACATAAATACAAAATAACTATCCTAAAATAGTAAAGCAATATCTCACATTCTAGTCAGTTAAATTAAATGAAGTGCTTCAATACATCAGGCAACAGCTGCATATTTTCTGTCCAGACATCGAGTTTCAGCCAAATATATTGAAAGCACTTTAAATATCCCTGTTCAGCATAAACACTGACACTGTCATGGGAAGAACATTATGTATTTACTTTGGTAACTGAGCTACCTAGCAGAGCCAGACCCATTTACAGTGAAGATCCCTAGAGAAAAGATGCAACACAGGACAATACACACATTGCAAAATTATTATGAAAATAATGTCAGTAACACAGACTGCTATGAAAACATTTTCAGAATATGTTAAGAAAAGTTAACAATGATATAGTATTTAACCAACATCAGATCATGCAATAATCTGAACAATGGGTAATTAGCAAGACAGAAGTAGCTTGTTTTGGAAAATTTATTGTAAAAGCATAGAAAATGGAGATTGTGACACCTGTGCACTGGCCCAGCAATCAAGGAGCCTCAATCCTCACCACTAACACCAGTGAGGGGCGGCGTCCATATATAACAACAGATAGGGCAAACATTTATACCACTCCCTCTTACACTGTTCTGCAAATGCCTGCAGCATGGACTTGATTGTACAGTTTATCCTCTCAACCAGACCACTAGACTGGGATTGGTAGAGGGTGGTCTTCCGGTGCTTCACCCCACAGTACTTCCGCAAGCAAGCCAGCAGGTCTGACATGAAATTGGCACCTCTGTCAGTCAGTATTTCTTTTGGGAAACCTACCCTGCTGAAAATCTCTAACAAAGCATTTGCCACCTTTTCTGCCTCAATGGAGGACAAAGCCACTGCTTTAGGGTATCTTGTAAGATAATCTGCTATCACTAGTATATACTTTTTCCCTGTGGAACTTTGGGTACTCAGAGCCCCCAAAATATCCATAGCTACCCTCTGAAATGGCTCCTCAATCACAGGCAAAGGCATTAAAGGAGCTCTCACCTTGTGTCCTGCCTTGCCTACCTTTTGGCACTGCCCATAGGTCCTGCAGTACCCAGTTACATCTCTGGAAATTCCAGGCCAATAGAAGTCCTGCATAATATGTCTCTTTGTATGTTTTATGCCCATATGATCTGCAAAGGGAATATCATGGGCCATGGCTAGAAGTGCCAGACAGTAGGCTCTAGGTACTACCAACTGCTGTATTCTCTCACCTTCTAGCCCTCCCTCAGGGGTCCACTCTCTATACAGTAACCCTTTGCCCCAGTATACAGATTCCCCCTTCCCTTGAGAATCAGGTGCCTCCCTAGCTGCCTGCCTCAGGCCTTGCAATTTAGGGTCTGAGAGCTGAGCATGTCTTAACTCTCTCTTTGTAACCCTTCCCAGGTCTGCTTCCACAGGAAGTCAGGCATCCTCTGACAGTGATGCCTCACTGTCAGCCTGGGTACTACTACTCACCTCTACCTTTGCAGTCATTCTATCCAAGGGAACATCAGTACCCACAATCAGCTGTGGCTCACCTTCAGTCTCACTGCTACAGAGTAGCTCCCTCCCTGAAGATACCAACTCAACAATCCTGGCTGCAAGTATGCGGTCTGTCTGGGTCTCCCCAGGCTACCAGACCCACATGCTTGTCTCAAAGTCTGACTGCATGTAACTGCATTAACACATAGTACTGCCTCATCAAAATCCTTCCCTATCAGGACATCTTCTGCAGGATGGTAGTCTGCTACCCTTATTGTCTCAGGAGAACCTACTATTGGCATTTTGTCTTCCCCACTTACTGGCTCTCTCACCTTTTGTTCCCCACCTTGCCTCCGTGGACATATGTATGCCACATGGTCCTACTGGTTGCATTCAAAACATTTAACCCTAGGTCCTGGATGTGTACCTGGACTAGTGGCTTCCCCTGCTACTGACAGATTCTGTTGGGGCAGTCTGGGCTGCTCACCATGGGTTCCTTTAGATCCATGAGCAGTACTTGGGGTCCCTTTCCTGTGCAGGGATGCCCTACTTGCTAGGTATAGGTCTCCCTTCTTCCCCAACTCCTCTGAAGTCGCACATTGTTTATCAGCTAACCAGATCCTTATATCCTCAGGCAAAGTGCTAAGGGTTTGTTCCCTCACCAAAAGGTCTGCCAGCCCTTCAAAAGTGGTGACCTGACATCCACTCACCCACCTATGAAAATAAGTGCTCAGTTCAGCAACATATTCACACACACTTTCATCTGCCTTGCATCTATGCTCATGAAACTGTTTCCTATAAGTTTCAGGTGTTAGCTTAAAACATTTTAACAAGCAATTCTTAACAGCAGTATAATCAAAACATTCATGATCAGAAATTTTAGACAACACAGTTACAGTTTTACCATGGAGTAAGGGGGTCAGGAACCGTACCCAGAGCCTTTGGTCAACATCATACTGTTTACATACCTTCTCAAACATATGAATGAAACTATCAAAATTATCCCCCTCTTTAAACTGTGGAAGAAATTTACTGACCTTTTGTCCTTCTGGGGTTCAGTTACTCCCATCCCCATTACCTCCATGACTCTGGTGAAGAGTCAGCATCTCCTTTTCATGCTGCCTCTGCCTTTCCTTCTCCTCAGCTTCCAGGCATAGCAGTTTTTCATTCTTCCCAGCCTGTAGATGTCTCAGTCTCTCTGCTGCTTCTGTTTCCAAATGCCTGGTCATCAACTCAAGTCTTTTTAGCTCCAGATGGAATTTTAAGTCCTCTGCAGAAAGGTTGAGCTATCCATTCTCTGAACATTGTACACCTTCACTGCCAGTCTGATCATCCTCCTGATTGCTGTTTTCTGATGCAGCTGTGATCAAAGCTGCAGTCATGTCTGCCTTAGTTAGGTTTCCATGCACCAGTCCCCTATCCTGGTACATCTCAGCCAGCTAGCTCCTTGTCAGCTTTCCGTACTCCTCTGTTGACATGCTTACCTGCTCTACCTGACTAACTAAGCTAACAAAAGAAATAAAACAATTGTGATCTAAACTCTGAGTATTCACTGCGTGGCTGATTTAGAGTACAAAAACACCTTCAGAGATCACTGTACAGAAGCTACAGGAATTCACACTACCCACACCACTACAAGCCAATTAGTATTTGCCAACCAATTAATATGTGGTGTGGATATCTCACCACTGCCAAACAATTAATATGTGATGCCCATGCACTTGCCCAGCAATCAAGGAGCCTCAATCCTCACCGGTAACACCAGAGAGGGGTGTGGGGAGGATAACAACTACATACACAGTAAAGTACAACTTCCCTTAAGAGCACACAGAGATCACAGTCAGTCTGGGGCTGGTTTCTCCCTTTCTCTCCAGATCCCCAATAAGACTCCCCACTGGCACAGCTATACGGTCCAGATCTCATACTAGTGGGTAAGCTCAAACCTCCAGCACCCTCTCTGTCCAACCAGTGCTTCTCGTCCCTGCCCAAGTAGCTGACACACACACACTTTGAGATAAGCATTATATACAACCACACAGATACTCCTGGGGAAGGCTGGCACATATTCTCCAGATGTGCCCCCTTTCTGCCCAGACTATAAGGTAGAAATCACTGCCACCACCCACTAATATTTATCAACTACTAAAAAGGCCCTTATCAAAGGGTGCCCAATTCTACTGTGCAATATTATTATCCAAATGGTAAGTGTAACTGAACAGTCAAGGCTTATTTGGAGTGGCTTTGTACAGTATCACTATATACATGCAATGTACTTAGAGCTTACATTATCTCTACATAAAACAGGTATAATGAAAGATTTAAAATATTTAATAATAAATAATAAAAACACAAGACAATACTTCTTACTACACAGTGCTAGTCAAGAGTTTAACGATCAAAGAGAAATACTTAAAATAATACAGTAGAAAAGTTCTGACATCAGTACGGAAAAAAAACTAATCTAATCTTCCTATTTCCTAGCTACATCTAAGAGAAAACACAGATCTAAAATAAACTTACATATAGAACACAGGCAGAGCTGGTCAGTTGGATGTTCTCAAGACAAAATGCCAAGGTGCTCTCTGATTCTCTCTCTTTAAATTGATAACACAGTGCTGTTTCACATTACATCATTCTTAACAATTCTCTGTTTTCCCAGGCTAACAGAATCTCAGAGGTTAACAGCCCTTTTGATCGTGTAGCTGGTCAGGAAGCCAGAGCAATAAAATAAATTATACATGCAAATTCTAGCAATTAACTCTGGTCTCAAAACAATAGCAAATATTCCTTCATCCAGACATCTTGGCTGAGTTTGAGATTAAAGAATTATACAATGCTTGACTTATCAGCTTTCCTCTAGCAGAGTGCAATGTGGTTACATTTTTGAAGTTCAACATTTAACAAAGAGAACAAGCATGTGGCTTACATTAATATTTACAAATGACAGAATTATCTACAAAATCCTATCTAGCTAGGCTGGCAGCCTTTACATATCTTCACAGAGATAATGCAATATGGAAAAGAACAGCATGTTTAAATACCACCAATAAAAGATAATGCACTATGAAAGCATAATCAATAACAAGTGACATTTTAGAAAATAATGCAGTGGTTGAGTTAAACAATGTATAGCACAGACTTACCTAAATAATCAGGAAACAGCACAGCAAACAGTGTAATTAAACTGTTAAGACAATAATCAGGAAACAGCACAGCAAACAGTGTAATTAAACTGTTAAGACAATTACAAATGAAAGCAGTCAAACAATGAAAGTAGAAAAACACACACAAATGAAACAGATGACACTATGGCTGGGTTAGCCAATACTTTATACTAAAGTGCCTGAAATGCAGGCAGATATGTGTTATCTGAATTCAATGGGAGATAAGCATGAGCAAGGGAGGCAGATTGATTTCAAGAAAGAGGAAATAGGAAAATGACAGCTTGACTACTATTACTAGGGCAACATGAAGCAACAATGGGGCAAAACAGAAAGCAAATGACAACTTAAGGACTATGCGATGGATAGAAAGCAACAATAGGGCAAGTTGCAAGAAAGCTGAAAACAAAGATATGAACTAGATCACAAATGATGAAATCTCTGGTAGAAAGAAAGGGGTCAGAGTTCAGATTCCAACAACAGTAAACAGAATAAAGAAGATGTATGCTTAGATAGTTAAGGTGTGAAACTAGATAAATCTTCAAGATTGTGCAGAATTGCTTTGTTGTACAAGGCAAATATTCTAGACAATGTTATAACTACATTCCAACAATGCTGTAAAGCAGGTGTTAATTAGATAGCAAAGGAACCACATTTTATTTTACTATGATGCTTCAAGAAGGGGAACGAATGGTAAATTACAGGCTGATGCAGAAAACTAAACCATAAAGCAATATGCAGTGCAGTGACCAATTTTTAAACTGGCTAATTTGATTCAAATGTTTATCAAAGTGTAACAGAATATTTGATTTTTTTTATACATTAGAACATGCTGATCAAATTTACTGGCCATTTTCTCATGTTCATGACCGTAATATTGTATTTTGTTCTGTCCATAATGAGATGTATTAACTAAATGTTCTGCCATTTTCTCATATACTTTTTAAAGAAATTATACTCGGACAGATGTCTATAACATGCCTTTAGTGTGTGCTCCTACCATCAAAGGAAATGGAATATCAGAATAATGAAATTCTAATGAGAACATTTTAATTATCAAAGGCCTTTATGCCACAACACATTAAAAAGAGGAGGCCAGAATTCAGAGAAATATCACCACCAGTTCTGTATGGGCAGCATACCTTTCGACTACCCAGACTTTTGCAGACTGTCCCTGATTTTGCCTCATATTTCCCCAGATCTCATAAAATGTTTGATTTTTTGGTAAATCATTAAGGATTATAGGCAGTCAATGATGCCAGACAAAGTTTCATACTTTTTATTGTTCAGAAAATGTATATTAATAGAAACCTGCTTTTCTATTAACTTTTTTAAGTGAATTAAAATAATATTTAAGAACTGTACATGAATTTGGTTTTGTCCTGAATTCTTAAGCAAATAAGTTTGAGGTATGCTGGGCAATGTCATTGTGCCCAGTTGCACTACAGTCTTCTTCTTTCAGATTTTCCTGGTTAGGGGTCGCCACAGCGGATCATCTTTCCGCTCATAATTGGCAGTAGAGTTTTTATGGTGTTGAGTTGCCAGCCTGGCGCCCAACCTTCCACGGAAGGCACACACACCTAGGGCCAATTTAGAGTGTCCAATCCACCTACAGCATGTCTTTGGGATATGGGAGGAAACCGGAGCACCCAGAGGAAACCCATGCGACCACTGGGAGGACATGCAGACTCCGCACAGAAGGCACCCCAGCCAAGGATGATATTCTGAAATTCACAGACACGAGAAAGCCACACCAGACAGCAGCTCATTATCATATCTATGAACAAAACACTAGCACTGTTAGACTTAACTGCACTA
The DNA here is from genome assembly GCF_019279795.1 of Protopterus annectens. NCBI lineage: Eukaryota > Metazoa > Chordata > Ceratodontiformes > Protopteridae > Protopterus > Protopterus annectens. The sequence continues at coordinate 524,458,174 of NC_056738.1, read as the reverse complement.
GTGTTCCTCCCTGTCAAGCTACACAATGCAGTGGCACAGGTACTTACCAATGTATACACACACACCAACAGTCATACATACTAACTTATACATGGTCACATACCACTCACAGACATCAAGACAGCTGCAACCATGGCTCTACACACACACACACACACACACACACACACACACACACAGTGCTCAAGTGTAGCAGCACTAGCAACCCTGCTCTTGCAATAAAAAACAATACCATAGGCGGGCACCCGAGTGTATAGTTGAAAACTAAAAACTGAAATTAAATTGTATATGACCACTCTCCACATGAAACTGACTTTATTTGTGAGCTTCTTCAGAATCTAAACAGATTGCTGAATTCATTCCTTTTAAAAGAAACATCACATGATATAATACTTAATCCACAAAAAAATTGTTAAAATATTAATCCAAATAATTTTAAATTGCACAATTAATTTTAAAATTGTCTTAATATTTTAATGAATGTGCTTAATTGAGTAAGCATTATATCATGTGACTTTTCTTTTTAAAATGAACAAATTCAGCAGTGTGTTTAGACTCTGAAGAAGTTTTGTGAGAACATTGAAAAGAAAGAGTTCAATAAAATAAAGTTTCAGTTTCTTGTAAACATAGTCGTGTGTAATTTAATTTCAGTACATCCCTGTTCCTGCCACAGAAGTGAATTAGTGCACCCCATCAAAAGACAGCATACATATTTTTGACATTGTTGCCCATAGCATGGTAGAACTATTCTTTGAATCACTATACCATGTTATTCTGCTGCCAGTGAAATTTCTGGGGAAGTGCATATGGCTAATTTGCATTAGACCTACCCCAAACTGCTGCATTTGCATCTGGACTTTGCCAGCAAGACTACTATTATGCAGAAGGTGATTCCACCGTTAAATGATTTATGCGCCTTTTACAGTAAACAGATTTTTAGTTGTGGTATATTACCAGAAAAGGTCACTCACTTTGCTATAATGCCCCATTGTAAATCACTGTGCGTACCTGTTTGGCTATGCTGGAAAGAAAATATACACATATCACCAAGTGGAATAGACCACCTCTTCCTATAAAAGAAAGGGCTACAGTGACAGAGAACCAGATACATTTGCATCTTACTAGAGAGAGAATATGAAGCCATAATGTTTACAGAAAGAGCTGCTTCACTGGAGAGGAAGTATCTGGCCAAAGGTTACCAGACAGAAGGTATCCTGAAAGAGACATTTGCATTTCAGTGCAGAAAAATATTTGGCCAAGAGCAGTGAATACTTAAGGTTGCTAGCTGGAGGACATTCTGGAAAAGAGGGTGGAACAACATCAGGCTCCATGCAACCCACTACTTGGACTTTTCCTGACATTGTTTTGGTCACTTGGTAGGTAAGAGAAAAGAAGTGAAAGCATTTGCTTTTGTTTAAGAATTTTTATCTGATGAAGAATTAAGGTTCATTTTCATTTTACCTTTTGCCACTGTAAAGTGCACCAACATAAATAATTATGTCTACAGTGTGTGTTAGTTGAAATGCATATGATCAAATTTTACATTTGAAGCATTATACCAGTGCTTATTTCATCTAATGTTGTGTTACATTAATTTACACAGTTATCTGTATGCTATGTGAGTGTTCTTTCTGTGTAGAAAATTTTGTTTTGTGATAGTAATGTAAGTGAATCTTGTGTTACATTCACGTATACAACTGTTGCTATGCTGTTAGAGTGATCTGTGTGAAATCACAAATAGGTTTTGGGAGTTTGCCATTTTCCCACTTTTATGCAATCTCCGAGTTGGAATATATAATTTGTAGGGAGTCTAGAGCTTGCCCCCCCCCCAAAAAAAAAAACAGTTTTACTTTATTTTTTATGTATTTGTTTTAGATTAAATGAATTAGATATGTTGAAACATGAAATTAGTGAGTTTAGGCATTTCAATATATATATAAAACTAAAAATTTTGCACGCACATTTTTTTTTATTTCTGCAATAATATACCTGTTTTAGTTCTGAATTAAAGGAATCGCAGAGCAAATACATTCTGAAACTATATTGTATACCTCTGCAGCATATATCCACCCCTTAAAATAAATACAGTGTAGACTGTCATGCTGAAATGCCTGTGTAAGCCTGCAGATAGTAGACAATATTTCAACCATTGTTTGACAGTTTTTAGCGAGAATTTCATAGATTATATTGAAATTCCAATTTAAGACTGCAATTCTTTTATTTAAGGATTTACATGCAGTTCTGCAATGAAGCTGGCTGTATCAGTTACTCCTTCACAACCCAGGGACTAAATGATACATATTTCCAATTAGAAATCAGTTTTCATGCTGATCATATACATGATCAAGGACTTTATATCCTACACAAAATGTATGCTAACACAAATAATGTTAACACTGTTCTAAGTTTATATGAGCAATATTTAAAATCTGTCCCTATTTTTGGGCCTTTCTCTGCCCATTGTTTTAGGCTGACAAGTATAGCTCTTGAGTTATTCCATAACTCCTTTTTTAACAAGAAAAATGACAATTTAAAAAAAATATATTAGAATGACTTGTTTAAAATACAGGTAAAATGGTAAACATGGGCTATAGGAATGGTTCCATAATAACGTGATAACTTTCTGAAAGCCAGTGCTTCAACAGAATGAAAAAAAAAAAATGCCAGTAAACCGAGAGAGCAACAAACTTATTTTTTGCAAGGAGCAACCTGCACTCCCTGATGTGAGGACAAACCTGCCATACTCTCCAAACCTGTATATACCATCTCAGATGTTGCACTCACTTCAAGAAAGGAGAAATCTCCCAGCATGCAATTGCAAGTCGTTCTTGTAATGATTTCCTACGGAGAAAAGTGTTCAGCCTTACGCCATTCTTTTTTTTTTTTATGAGCTACTAAAGCTTGAGGAATTTTTCCTTCAGATTGTGTAGGGAAGCCATTTGTTTGCATTAGTGATTGAAATTCTGAAAGAGTAAAATTTTCTTGAAGTTTTCAGCATGTGCATACAATATAAACAAAAGATATTACAAACGTGCTTTATAATTATGTTACATGTCAGTCATTCAAAAAGTTTTTGTCTTTGATTGATCTGGTAGAATTAGATTTAAGGAGAGGATATTTAAATAATGCTTTGGTAAATTCTGAATAAGTGGTAAGTTGAATTGAATGCTGGACAGCCCAAAACTTAAATGGTCATTTGAGTATTAAACACCCTTTAAAATTAAGAGCTTATAAATAGAGTTTTAAATAAGCTGAAAAAATTTTAGCTTGAAATTTTAATAAGGATAACTTGTTTTTGAGAGGTCACTTTCAGTACAGTACTTAAATTATCTCTTACCAAAAAATAATGTTATCTGAAGAAATGCCTTTTACAAGACAAAAATGCTTAACTATTAATAAAGTGTTGATTTCCTTAAGCTTAGTATTCTGTTTTTTTTTTATATCTGTCCTCCTAAAAATTAGAAGTGAAGTCTATGAATATCCAGGTTATACTGCAACCATTGCAAACTTCCCCTAGCACCTTCTTCTCCCCAGGTTATCAAAACTATTAAAAAAAAAGAGCATAACAAGGAAATTCTGTCAGAGATAGCTGGTAGAGACATACTTACACTCCAATGAGGCATTCTCCATAAACAGATTTACTGTAATTTGTTTTGATCAGAGTTTGGTAATACTGCATGCACTTGTATAGTGCATGCTGATGATGCACTACAGTGCACCATCAGCTTCTATAGTGTAAGCTGATCGTGCACTGTAGTGTTTATCATTTTTCCCTCACCATAGTGTGATTGTGGAATAGGTATGTATAACTCAGGGGAGGAGGCCAAGCCCCCCCCCCCCAGCACCTTGGAGGTGCAAGGATACTTTCCCTCTGAATTATTTGTTTTCATGTTTTTTTTTGTTTTGTTTGTTTGTGTTTTTTAGTAATGCTTTGCAATGTTCAAAAAATTGACAGAGACTGTCAGTGGACCATAGGGAAAGCATCCGGGGACTATTTGGGAGAGAAATGTAGGGTGAGTTGTCATTTAAACTTGATTTTTGTGGTAATCCAGACAGGTTCCTTTTAATTCTTCTAAGGAGTCTGGTTAAAAAGGAAGTCAGCCAGGCATAAAGCAATTTTGAGATCATGGGGATGCATACATAGTAGTGCTTGAAGTTGGTAGACTCATCACTTCACCTTTTTTTTTTTTAAATGTAAATCCTCTGAATATTGCAATACAAATTGTTTATTATACACAATTTTTAGTGTATGGTAATGTGACAGTGTTGTCTAATGGCTAGTAATGGAAAACATGAAATGTCTGGTACAATTGTGAGTATTCTTATAATTTAGTTGAATTGGAGGGGTGTGACCATGATGTTTTACAGACTGTGGTTCAAGAAGGGAAAAAAGTGTTGAGACAGAATAAGGCTGAGGTTACAAATAATCTGGAGGCTATCTAAGCAGAGCTATAGAATCTGATGAGACTGAGGTATATTTAAAGAGAATGGCCATGGTTACACTGGCAAAGTGGATTTTTTATATAATGAACAAGTCATTGAGCCGGTTTGATGGCAAGTGCATGAGACTCAAGACAAAACATTTGAGACAGTAAAGTAAGCTGACCAGACTGAACAATGTTTTGAAAAACAAGATGGCAGTGTGGACTGGATTTCAAAGGATAAGCTGAGGAAAACAATGGAAAAATGATTGTCTCTGATTCAGCACACATATGAGAAGCTAGATTGATACTGGAACATTTTTACGCTGCTATAAGAACAGAAACAATGGCCATTGTGGAAGCCAGGTAGTAAACTATCTGTGTTGGATAAGACAGTATTTTTATTATACTAAAGAACATATTAAAATCTGTAGATGCAATAAGGTAGTGCAAACAAAAAAGTTAAAATTTAAACTTTCTCTGCCACCTGCAGGTGTTTTGGGATAAAAAGGTGCTGACATTTGAAAGCTAATATATAAAAATTGTAATATTAAACAAGTGACTTTCATTGGTCAGGTTGTTTCTTGAGTGATACTTAAATCCACAGAGTATACATATGTGGCCTTTTCTTCTCTTGTAAGTCTTAAAGCATGCAAAAACAAGTACTGTTTGACTTCCCACTGGTGATGTGAAACAAAGAACCAAGGGAAGTAATCTAATCTCTTTTTGTGTCTGCAGTTGCTTAAACTGATAGAGCTGCTTTCTGTATTACCTGCTCCTGCTGCATTTTCTTTTCTGTTTTGAGAAATCTCTTTTGTCTGGTGTTATCATTCTGTGTGTCAGATAGACAAATTACCCAGGCTTCACATTTCACTTGGTTTTTCATTGGTCAGTTTGTTTCATGAGTGATACTGAAATATGCAAAGTACATCTGTGGCCTTGTCTTCTCTGATAAGACTCAAAGCCTGCAAAAACAAACACTATTTGACTCCCTGCTGGTGATTTTAAACAAAGAAACAAGAGAAGCAGTCTACTTGGTGATTTTAACCTGCTTGCCCTTAATGTAAATTGAGCTTTGAAAGGTCCTCCCCATTCTACAATGCTGTTGATATCTTGAAATATTTATTGTCTTTTCTTGTGCATATTTTGGAAAAAAGTGCATGTTGCCTTTCATTGTCTATTCTGCTGACTTAATTGCTCTGAATTCATTATTCTGAATCCAGTGCCATCCGGGCAAAACTAAGTAATTTTAATCAAATATTGCACTTCCTTGGCATTTTGAAACAAATTACTGCTGCTGCTGTTTTCTCAAATTATTTGCTGCACTGAACTGATTTTTTTTTTTTTGT
>NC_056738.1:524142404-524147404 GCF_019279795.1 Protopterus annectens | reverse complement strand
GGAGAATATTCTTTAGATTCATGGAACCAAAGGAGGCCCTGTTCCTGGAGGCCAAATCAACTTTGTAATGAGTGACAAAGGTATGTGGTCTTGCCCGCGTTGCTGCAGCACAAATGGTATCAATTGCCAGTCTAGTCTGAAAGGTGGAAGAGGTTGCAATGGCTCTTGTAGAATGGCCTTTTACTTTATGGGGAAGATCTTTATTCTGAGATTTATAAATAAATGTTATACAATCTGAGAGCCATTTTGAAAGTGTCACTTTAGAAACTGGAGAACCTTTCTTTGAATCTGAAAAAGATATGAATAGTTGGTCAGATTTTCTAAAGCCTTTTGTCCTATGTAAGTAGAAGCGCAACTGTCTATGCACATCTAGTTGGTGCAACATGTATTCTGCCTTATTATCATAATTAGGAAAAAATACTGGTAGCTCCATGAATTGGTTCAAATTAGATTCTGAACATATTTTGGGTAAAAAGGAAGGGTTTGTTCATAAGGAGACTCTGTCTCTGTGGGAAAGCATGTAGGGAGGCTTTACTGACAATGCTTGCAGCTCTGACATCCTTCTAGCAGAAGTAAATGCTGTCAAAAGAATAATTTTCCAAGTCAAAAATTTGAGTTTGCAGGATTATGCTTCCTCAAATGGAGAAAAAATTAAACAGGATAAGACACAATTCAAGTTCCATGGTGCTGGAGGGTCTTTAATAGGTGGACTTAATAAAAACGTAACTTTAAGAAAGGCTTTGCATAGTCTGTAAGACATAATATTGATGCCTGATTCATCTAAATGGAAACTGGATATCGCTGCTAGCTGAACTCTAACAGTAGCTGTGGCTGTGCCTTCACTGAATAGTTTCACCAAGAACTCTAGAATGGAACCTATGGGGCAGAAAATGGGTCAATATGATTATGAGAAGCCCATAAATAGAATCTTTTCCATTTGCTTCTATATATCTTTCTCACTGAAGCCTTAAAAGAAGAAATCGGGATGTGTTTTACTGATGAAGAAAGGTTAGAGAGCCTGGCTATAGTTGGAATCGGAGCTGCCAATTTGTCAACTTGAGAGTTTGAAGGGAGGGATGGTGCATTCCCTGATGCATGAGTCAGAAGGTCCACAATCCAAGGATCCTCCTTAAGTAGAGGCCACAGGAAAGGGAACCAGATTTGACGAGGCCAGTATGGGGTGATGAGTATAAAGTCCCCTCCCAAGTAACTGGCTTTCTGAAGAACTTTGGGTACCAAAGGAAAGGGAGGAAAAGCATATGAGAGACCCCGAGGGCCAATCGTGTACAAGTGCATCCCTTGGTGACTCCCCCGGAGGAGGGATCAGGGCAAAGTAGATGCTGCAATTGGCATTCATGGATGTGGCAAAAAGGTCGCAGCAAGGCTGGCCCCATTAGTAGAAAATCTTTTCCGCCACCTCCAGTTTTAGGGACCATTCGTGAGACATTAGTTCTGTCTGCAATCATGTTCGATTTCCCTGGGATGTGCGCTGCTATCAGAAAGCATCGGGTGGAGGTTACCCATTGCCATACTCTCAGGGCTTCCCGACAAAGGGGTAAGATCTGGTTCCTCCTTATTTATGTACCAAACAACTGACATGTTGTCTGTCTAGTTCCCAGCGTAAGAGAGTCCTGGAATGCTTGCAACGCTAAACGCACTGCTCTCATCTCTGGGACACTGATGTGCAAATGGGCTTCGTAATCTTGCCAAGTACCTTGAACCGTCTTTCCCAGATAATGCCCCCCACCCTATCTGAGAAGCATCCATGGTCACTGTGGCTAGTGGTTGGGGAAGTACAAAGGGTCGACCTAAATTCACATGAGTGGAGTAAAGCCACCAACAAAGGTTTTTTTGCAAGATTCAGTTATCAATATTTTGTGGGACATGGGCAGTTCTTGCATCGACCATTGAGGGGACAGTAGCCACTGGAGAATTCTCATGTGCAGACATGCTAATGGGATCAAGGTTATTGCTGCTGCTGTGGTCCCCAGGACTTTTAGAACTGTCCTCGCACTTTGGTCTTGGAAAGAAGATTTAAGCCCTGATGTTGTAGAACTTGTACTCTTACTGGAGGAAGTTTGGCCATTATCTTGCTTGTATCTAATTCTGCTCCTATAAAAATGATATGCTGAGATGGCAGCAAGGCAGATTTCTCGTAGTTTATTGCGATTCCTAGGTGAGAGCAGAGCTGCAAGGTGGTCTCTCTCGCTTTTGTTAGTAGACTCTCTGTGGTGGCGGTTAGGAGCCAGTCATCCAAGTATGGAAACACCCTGAATCCCAGGCGTCTCAAGTGAGCTGCAACTACTGCCATACACTTGGTGAACACTCTGGGGGCTGTAGTGAGGCCAAAGAGCAGAGCTCAAAACTGGTAGTGGCTGGCTCCCAGTCAAAGGCGCAGGTGTCTCTTGGATCGCCTGTCCATTTTTATGTGGTTGTACACATCCTGCAGGTCTACCGAGCACATCCAATCATCTTGTCTCAGAAAAGGGAGAACTGACTGCAATGTTACCATCTGGAACTTGGACTTTCTTACAGATTTGTTTAGCTTGCCAAAATCCAGAATTGGTCTCCAGTCCCCTGTTTTCTTTGAAACTAAAAAGAATCTTGAGTAAGTTCTGGACCCTATTTGGTCCGTGGGGACTGTTTGGATGACTCTTTTGTCTAGCAACTTTTGAATTTCTAGTTGCCTGTTCTCTTTGACTGGGTGGAATGTCTGGGATTTTTTTTATGCTCGGGACAGAGAAGGAAAATAGTATGGAGTAACCTCTGGATAGGAGGCTTTGTACCCACTTATCTTTTGTTATTGATAGCCAAGCTTTTGGGTACAAAGATAAGCGGCCCCTGACTGCCTCCAGAGATGGAGAGGCAGGCCTCCCTTAAAGGGCTTACCAAAGAAGGATTCCCTGTCGCCCTGATTCTGCAGACCCCCTCTACCACGTGGTCAGTGTCTTCTGTTACCACTTACCTCTCTGCCCCTAGGGGAAGAATCACCACGTGTGTCCTGGAAAGCTCTCTGGGATTTTCGAAACCACATTTTCCAACTTACTTTCTGACCTTTAGGATAAGGTCTGGTAGGAAGGGAAAAATTAACTCCTAGGGCAGAGAGAGTCTTTCCCTCTTGTTCACACCTGGTTAGTGTGTCCCTGACATTGGGCCTGAACAGAGATGAGTCATTGAACAGAGCATTCATAAAGGAAGATTTAAAGGGCTCCACAAGGTCACACAAGCGCATCCAAGAATGTCTCCTTAGGGAAATTCCTGAACCCACTGCTCTGCTTGCTCCATCTGCTGCATAAGAAATCAGTCTCATGGAGGAGTTGACCACTGAATTTAAGGTAGTGAGCTGACAGAAAACTTCTGACACCCCTTCAGCTGCTCAACCTAGAAGGGTATCTCCTAGCTCCTTCAGGAGATCTCTCTGTAGTCTAGTAAAGTGAGTTAAGTAACTAAATGATCCAAGAGCAAATGTCGATGAACAGAAAATGCGCTTTCCATATCTGTCCATCGTGTGAGACTCTTTGTTCGGTGGATGAACAGAAGATGTCTCTGACTGTTCCTTTTTGGTGGCTGCTGCGCCCACCATAGCATCTACTGGGACTTACTTAGTTAAGAAATTTTTGTCTGAGGGTGAGGTAATGAACTTATTTGGCCTCTGAGGAACAGGTTCCACTAAATCTGGACACTCCCACGCCTTTTGAGAAACTAAGTCCATAAGTTCATTGAAAGGCAGAGACACCCACGTGGAGAAAGGGTGATATCCAAAAGCCTTCAGGTACATGGACTCCTCTGTTGAGGGGTTGGTGGACTTCCAGCTGCCTGCCTAAGTATTTCTAAGATGTCTCCAAATGAGACATCATCAGGAGGTGACCGTGGAGACCCTTCGGCTTCATCCAGGTCAGTATCTGAAGTGACAGACTTCTCTGAGGAGTCTAAATGCTTCCTCTTGCATAACCGCTTCCGAAAGATACTCTGGACAGGTTTCAAAAGAGTGGGGGGCACCCTGTGTGGCGTTCTGAGGCCTAGGATCTCTGCTTCCCTGTGGATGCAATGGTATAGAGGCAGACACCGGTGCTTTTGGGCGAAGAATCTCCAGAGATGAGAGTGGAGGTGCCTGTGGAGTCAGCACTCTTGTCACATCAAAAGCCCCCTGCCTCTGATCTGAGGAAACTCCGGCTCCGAAGAACTACAGGGAATGTCTGGGACCATGGGGGATGGCTTCGAGGCTGAGGAAGGAGCTGAGCTCACCCGAGTCGATGCCCCAAGAGGCAAGTTTGGATCTGACAACTGTTCGATCCAACCTTCCGCTCCGGACCCGACTGGAGAGAGTCAGCTCCCACACTCCTCGAGTTCCGAGGGAGCCGAGGACATCGGAGCAATATTCGGATCCAAAGATCCTGTAACAGGTCTTGGTTTCAATGGTTCCACCAATATCAGCTTTGGACATCCCGGCTCAGAGATCCAAGGTCAGATTGGAGGAAGAGTCGATGCAGAAGGGGAGGATTTGGTCGGATCCATAGCCCTCAGGGTTGGATCCAATAACAACTTGCTAAGCGCTGGTGTCCTTAACAGACTCTGCACCACTCAATCCACATCATCGTCGGGCAGGCTCCTGGAAGACAGAGTCAAGGGGGCAGGAAATTTGGAAGGCAGGAGCAAGGGAGACCTGAGAGTAGGGGATACTGGTTCCAAGCCAGGGGACCAGCTCTGCAACTGAAACTTCACCAGCACGAAACTGATGGTGCCGAAGTAGTAGGCCTCTCAGATTTGACAGTCTTCGGATCTGAAGAGGAAACCAGAAAGCTTTTTAGAAGGCTCTGATGGAACAATGGAAGAGGAAGATCTCTTCCCAGACTTGTCTGATTTAGATGAAGGAGAGTGGTCAGACTTAGAAGAACCCTGACCTTCTTGTAATGCTTCGGAGAAGGCGGTTTTCAACAGACCTCGGAGAATCAATTTATTCTTTCTCTCCAAAAGAGCCCTGTGACTGAAAGATTGGATGG
>NC_056738.1:524118169-524141904 GCF_019279795.1 Protopterus annectens | reverse complement strand
CAGTTGTGTACTTTACCTTGAATTTCAAATTTTTCTGTGGGTCCTGCTGGCAGGTTACCCTCAGCCGGCCTGAATTTCAAAGTCTTGGGTCCTGCGCCGGCTGCTATCGCCCCTTCCCTGACGTCAGGTCGTCAGGGGTATAAAAGAAGCAGCCGACGCCATTTTCTTCAGTTTTTCTTGCCCCAGATGTCAGGTGCCCCCAAAGAGGGTAGCCAAAGTTTATATATATTCAGAAATACACCCATACAAATTTTACCTTCATCTAAAAGCAAATACACCACATAGGTAGTATAAATCAGAGAAGGAAAGATAAGATCCAAAAGAAAAAAGGGGAAGGCGGGTGGGTAACCTGGACTGCAACAGTGAATACACTCGAACATCTACATTTATGGTAAGTGTACACAACTGTACTATGTTCTTCGTGTTTCACTGTTGCAGTCATGACATTTGGGTAGAGTCCCAAAGCTATTGTTGGGAGGCTGGAACTTGACAGCAGTAGGAGCGGCTATGAGGCCCTGCAGAACTGCACTGGCAAAACCTGCCCTGGATTTAGAGTAGAGTGGTAGACGATAATGCTTTGTAAAGGTGTGCACTGAAATCCAAGTAGCCGCCTCTAAAATGTCTCTGGTTGGTACTCCCCTGAGAAAGGCTGCTGAGCTGGCTGCAGCTCTGATGGAATGAGACCTAATGCCCTTAGGCACTGGCTTGCCATGGTGTAAGTAGCAGAAACGAATGCAGTGGCCTAACCACTTAGAAATAGCATGCTTTGAGATATGTTTTTCTTGTGACCCTGCAGAATATGCCACTAGTAATTGCTCTATCTTCCAGAAAGCTTTGGTTCGGTCCAAGTAGAATCTAAGTTGTCTGTGTATGTCTAAAGAATGCAGAATTCTCTCCCCCTTGTTTTGTGGATTTGGGTAAAAGGTTGGCAGATGGATGGGTTGGTTAAGAGCCATGCTGGACACTACTTTAGGCATAAATGTTGGGTTTGTCCTCAGGGAGACCCTGTCTGGATGAAAAATGATGTAAGGTTCCACAGCCATGAGTGCCTGTAGCTCTGAAACTCGTCTTACAGAAGTAATTGCTAAGAGCAGAGCTGTTTTCCAAGATAGAAACTTCATAGCAGCAGTAGCAGCTGGCTCAAAAGGAGGCAGGGTGAGATTTTCCAAGACATAGTTGAGGTCCCATGCAGGTATTGGTAGTCTCCTTGGGGGCCTTAAATTTTTGGCTCCTCTGAGGTACTGCCTTAATAAAGGGTAGGAAAAAAGTGGTGGCTCTGTATTGTAATGAGCCGAAATGGCAGAGGCATGAATTTTAATTGATGAAAAAGATAGGCCTTTGTCCAGCATCTCAGTTAAGTATTGTAAAATCTGAGGAATATTTGGTACCGCTGTATCAGTTCCTTGTGCCTGGTTGCAGGCACAGAATCTCTTCCATTTTCCAGCATAAGATTTTCTAGTACTAGGCCTTCTGGCTTCCAGAATGACATCCATCACAGCTTTACTGAGAGGTGTTTTTTGTATGACTACATTATCCGCCATGCTGCCAAGTTTAATGTCCTGAGGTGGCTGTGCATGATCTGATTGTTTTGCTGAGACAGTAGTCGAGGTATTTGTGGTAAGGTCCACGCTGGGAATAGAGATAAGTTTCTTAGTATTGGATACCAGTACTGGTGTGGCCAGTCTGGGGCAATCAGTATCATCTTTGGCTTCTCCTGTCTGACATTTAGGAGCACCTTGGGGAGGAGAGGCAGTGGAGGAAAAGCATATACTGATAGATTTTTTTCAGCTGAAAGAAAGGGTGTCCACTTTCCATGCTTGTCTGTGATAAGTCCTTGTGCAGAATCTTTTTAGTTGGTAATTGAGAGGGGAGGCAAATAGATCTATGTCCGGGCATCCCCATTTTCTTGTTATCATGCTGAAGACTTGTGGATCCAGCTTCCACTCATGGGGATCCATGAGGTTTCTGCTTAGTTTGTCTGCCAGCGTATTTTCCTTTCCTGGCAGTGAAACACGAAGAAAGTACAGTTGTGTACACTTACCATAGATGTAGATGTTAGAGTGTATTCACTGTTCCAGTCATTACATTTGGGTTATCCTGCTGGCAGGTTGCCCTCAGTCGGCCTGAATTCCAAAGTCTTGGGTCCTGTGTCGATTGCTGTTGCCTCTTTCCTGACGTCAGGTCGTCAGGGGTATAAAAGATGCAGCCGACACCATTTTATTTAGTTTTTCTTGCCATCGATGTCAGGTGCCCCCAAAAAGGTAGGCTAAAAATATGTAAATAAAACATACATGCACCAAAATAAGCTTTACCTTCATCTATAAGCAAATACACCACCTAGGTTGCATAGATTAGAGAACTAAAGATAAGTTCCAGTAAAAATAAGGGGGGGGTGGCGGGTGGGTAACCTGGACTGCAACAGTGAATGCACTCGAACATCTACATTTATGGTAAGTGTACACAACTGTGCTATGTTCTTCGTGTTTCACTGTTACAGTCATTACATTTGGGTTGAGTCCCAAAGCTATGGTTGGGGGGCTGGAGCTAAACACCATTAGGAGCGGCTATGAGGCCCTGCAGAACTGCAGTGGCAAAACCTGCCCTGGATTTAGAGTAAAGAGGCAGACTGTAATGTTTTGTAAAGGTATGCACTGAATTCCAAGTAGCAGCCTCCAAAATGTCCTTGGTTAGTACTCCCCTGAGAAAGGCTGCAGAAGTGGCTGCAGCTCTGGTTGAATGTGGCCTAATGCCCTTAGGCACTGGTTTGCCATGCTGAGAGTAGCAGAAACGAATGCAGTGACCTATCCACTTTGAAATAGTCTACTTGGAGATCGACTTTCCTTGTGATGCTGTGGCATATGCCACTAGTAATTACTCTGTCTTTCTGAAAACTTTAGTTTTGTCCAAATAGAATCTAAGTTGTCTGTGTACGTCAAAAGAATGCAGAATTTTCTCCCCCTTGTTCTGTGGATTTGGATAAAAGGTTGGCAAATGAATTGTTTGGTTAAGGGCTACACTGGATACTACCTTAGGCATAAATGTAGGGTTGGTTCTCAGAGAGACCCTGTCTGGATAGAAAATGATAAAGGGTTCCACAGCCATGAGAGCCTGTAGCACTGAAACTCGTCTTGCAGAAGTTACTGCTAGGAGCAGAGCTGTTTTCCAAGATAAGAACTTTATGTCCGCAGTAGCAGCTGGCTCAAAAGGCGGTAAGGTGAGTTTTTCCAAGACATAATTGAGGTCCCATGCAGGTATTGGTGTTTTCCTTGGAGGCCTTAAGTTTTTGGCTCCTCTGAGGTACTGCCTTAATAAAGGATGAGAAAAGAGTGGTGGCTCTGTATTGTAATAAGCCGAAATGGCAGAGGCATTGATTTTAATTGATGAAAAAGATAGGCCTTTGTCCAGCATCTCAGTTATATATTGCAAAATCTAAGGAATATTTGGGACAGCTGTATCAGTTCCTTGAGCTTGGTTCCAAGCGCAAAATCTCTTCCATTTCCCAGCATAGGATTTTCTAGTACTAGGCCTTCTCGCTTCTAAAATTACATCCATCACAGCTTTACTGAGAGGTGTGGTTTGTATGGCTACATTATCCGCCATGCTGCCAGGTTTGGGGTCCTGAGTTGGCTGTGCAGAATCTGACTGTTTTGCTGGGACAGTAGATGAGGTATTTGAGGTAAGGTCCAGGCTGGACATTGAGACAAGTTCCTTATGATCGGATACCAGTACTGGCATGGCCAGTCTGGGGCAATCAGAATCATTTTTGGTTTCTCCTGCCTGACCTTTAGGAGTACCTTGGGGAGGAGAGGAAGTGGAAGAAAGGCATATACTGATAGGTTTGTCCAGTTGAAAGATAAGGCATCCACTTTCCAAGCTTGTCTGTGATATGTCCTTGTGCAGAATCTTTTTAGTTGATTGTTTTGAGGAGAGGCAAATAGATCTATGTCCGGGCGTCCCCATTTCATTGTTATCATGTTGAAGACTTGTGGATCCAGGTGCCACTCGTGGTGATCCATGAGGTTCCTGCTTAGTTCGTCTGCCAGACTATTTTCCTTTCCTGGCAGGAATTGTGCCTGCAGATGAACTTGGTAAGTCAATGCTGCGCCCCATAAAGCCATGGCTAGTCTGCACAGGGGGCAAGAATGAGTGCCCCCCTGCTTGTTTATGTACCACATGACCGTGGTGTTGTCTGTCTTTATCAGTAGTTGTCCCGGATGAAGTAGGTCCTTGAAGGCTGCCAGGGCACTTTGAACAGCTAGCATCTCTTTTAGATTGATATGTAGATGCTTTTGGTTTGTGGACCAGGTGCCCTGAATGCCTCTTCCTGCCATGTGTGCCCACCAGGCATAATCTGATGCATCCATCGTTAGGCTCTGCCTGGCTGGGGGTAGTGAGAACAGCTGTCCCTTGTTTTGGTGACAAGCCTTGGCCCACCATTGAAATTCCTGTTGCAGGCAGGGAATTAGTGTAATCATTGTTTCCAGGCTGTGGCAATATTGTGTCCAGACACTTTTTAGGTACCATTGAATTTTCCTCATATGCAGTCTTGCATATGGAATTAGTAAGATGCAAGATGCCATGAAGCCCAAAGCCTGCAGAAATTTTCTTGCAGATAACTGCGCCTTTGTTGCCATTTCCTTGAAATAGGTAGTCAGTTGCCTTTGTTCGTCTGGAGTGAGATAAGCCATCTGCGCAGTTGTATTTAAGCTTGCACCCAGGAATATTATCTCTTTAGAGGGTACTAGTTTTGATTTCTTTTTGTTGACTGTCTACCCTAGGCCTGTTAAGAGTTTTATCACAAAAGTCAGATGCTGTATTAGAATGTCCTTGTTCTCTGCTGAGGCAGTCGTCCAAGTAAGGATATATTTGTATTCACCTTTGTCTGCAGTAAGCAATTACTGGTGCCAGGCAGTTTGTGAAGACCCTGGGTGCAGTAGATAAGCCAAAGGGCAGTGCAGAGAATTAGTAATGCTTTGAGCCAGCCTTGAAACTGAGGTATCTTCTGCATGACTGTCTGATCGGGACATGCAGGTATGCCTCTTTTAGGTCTAAAGTCACGAGCCAAGCCTTGCTGCCCAGCATGGGCAGAAGCTGCTGTTAGGTCAACATCTAGAATTTTGGTATATTCAGGAAAGTGTTTATGATAGGTCCAGAATTGGTCTCCATGCTTTGTCCTTTCTGGGTATCAAGAACAGTCGAGTAAAATCCTTGTCCCTGCTCTTGCTGTGGTACTTGTTGAATAGCCCTCATGTCCATGAGAGCTGTGACTTGTTTTTGAGCCTCTGCCCATTGATTTTTTGGCAGGTCTGGCCAACCGTTTGCCCTTGGCAGAGTATGGAAATGAAACGTGTAGCCTTGTGACACTATGTCTAGAACCCATTTGTCCTGGGATATAATGTGCCAATTTTGAGAAAAAAGTGCTAGTTTTCCCCCTAAGGGTGCTGCCAGAAGATAAGTGCTTGGAGGTAGAAGCACTCCATTGCTTAGACCTGTAGGATCCTTGCGGCTGTGATCTGCCTCTAGGGCATCTGGATCTGCCCCTTTGAGGTCTGTCAGAGACTGGAAAGGACCAATTCTTTGTAGGCCAGTGTCTGCTAAATCTAGGTGGCTGTACCTGTAAGAAATCCTTGACCGTTTGCAAAGATTTAGCTTTGTCCTCCATTTTCTTTAACATCTCTTCTGCCTTAACACCAAACAAGGTATCATGTTGTAAAGGAGCATCTAATAATTTTGCTTTAACATGGTCAGGCAGATTTTGTTCCTTTAACCAAGCATGCCTCCTAATGACAGAACCCGTAACAGCGGCCCTGCAGGAGGCCTCCAGAGAATCACACCCACACTGCAAAGTATGCTTTCCAACTTGTTCAGCTACATGCAATAAATCCTGCATTTCTTTGTTTTCTGCACATTCAGAATTTGCCATCATTTTCTGTTTAAGCAGTGTCATGATATATTGCTGATATTTGAGCATATGAAACTGGCAATTTAAAGCCCTAATAGCCAAAGTAGTAGATGTGTAAACTCTATCCAGAGCCCTGGAATCACTGTCAGAGGGGGTAGGATTTTTTGCAGTAGAAGCCTTGACCCCCTTTGGACCCTGAGAAATAGTTTCTGGGTCTGCAGAAGGGTTTTTGAAAAAAATAAATTTATGAGAGTCAGGGACCCTGTAGTATCTGTCCGGCTTAACAGGAGCTGGAGGTAAAGAGTTAGGGGTCAGACTAGACTCCAAGAACACATCATCTACAATTTCCAACACGGGTGGGATAGCTAGAGGCCTGTGTTGAGGTAGTAAAAGGAAATCTTTGAGCCTTTTCTTAGATTCTGAAAAGTCTTGACTCTCCCAGTGAAAGTGCTCCCTCATGATATGCAAGGTTTCCCCAAAAGAGTAGTCCTCAGGAGGAGAAGCTGAAGGAATTGATTCTTCAGCATCAGAATCCTCATAGGGGGAAGAGAACATTCCAGATCAGAAGAGGAATCAGAAGAAATGGAAACCTGATCTGAAGATTCATAGTCTGTCTCTTGCCTAGGCCTCTTATCAGGAGGGGGATGGGAACCCCTGATCAAGGTAATTAAGTCTTCGGCCATTTTGAGCATCTGTTTTTTGGGCATGGAGGCCTGTCCTTGTGACTGGTGAACTTGTTTCTTTGCCTTTAAAGGTGTCTTAATCTTTGAAGTAGGTTTAATATATAATTGTTTAGGTCTGAATACACCTTCAGAAGCCGATGCCTGCTCAGCGGCTCCGGACCTATCTGAGGGAATAGTCTCCGAGGCTCCAATACCTTGAGTTTCCAGCGGCCTGGCCGACTCCACGTGGGAGTCGGTAGCGGCTTGTGACTCTAAAGTAGCGGGCGTCAAGGGCTGCGAAAGTGCCTCAGTGAGAACCGGCGACTTGCTTAGGAGAAGCTCCGTCGTCGGTTTTAGAGCTCTGTTGCCTGTCCTTTTCTTTTTCTTTGCGTTTTTTGTGAACTCCGGTAGTCGGATGGCTATCCGACGACATTGTATAATTAAATCTTCGCCCAAAATAGCTTAATGCAAAATCGTACCGACGCTTAATAGTGCATTGGTTAAATCTAGCACAAAACCGACAACTAGCAAAGTCGTGGTCAGGGCCTAGGCAAGGAATACAGTAAGAATGAAAGTCCTTATGAGGTATTTGCTTCCCACAAGATATACAATTATTAACTTTTTCTGACATCGGTCTGGAGCAAGAAAAAAGTTTCCCCAATGGGGTACTTAGCTTATAATGAAGACTTCGGATCTGAAATTCGAACACGAAAATCTCAGGAGTCGGCCGACCGACACTTGCTAACTGCTTCTGCTTCGGGCACCGCGCGGCAAGAAAGACTAAATAAAATGGCATCGGCTGCATCTTTTATACCCCTGACGACCTGACATTAGGGAAGAGGTGCCAGCAACCGACAGAACCCAAGACTTTGGAATTCAGGCCGACTGAGGGCAACCTGCCAGCAGGATAACCCAAATGTAATGACTGAACAGTGAAACACGAAGAACATAATCAAGTTTGCACTGTCATATAAGTGACCAAAACACACAGCTGATAACTTTATCAATGTAGAGAAGAAAGTGGCCAGAGACAGCAGGATTGATGGCACAGTATGATTTTAAGACTCAAATTTTACAGGTATAAACTGTATTACTGAAGCTACATTTGGGAGGTCTGTGACCATTACCTGGCACTTTACCTGATAAAGGCTAATACTTGCTTGAAGGCATCAAAATGAAAGCTGAACAGATGGTCAAAGAACTGGGACAGCTGCAGTGAAAATGCAATATGGAATATTACAAATACATGCAAGACAGAGGAATGGAAGTGCTAAGATAAAGACAGAGAGGCCTCAGGTGAAGAGCTGAATGCCAGGAACTTCTTAAGAAGAAAGGGCAGACATACTTAACAGAGACAAGTGAAAAGATGGACAGAAACTAGGAAAATGTTCTTTACAGAATAAATAGCAGGGCTTGAGCAGGATGCATTGAGACATGGGGGCGGCTAAAACAATCAAAATGACTTTATGGACCATAAGTCTCTAACTTGGCAGAAGTTGCAAATCCAATGTGCTAACAGTGTACATGGTTTTCAGCGCCCACTGTCAACATGTGATACACTCTTCAGTCCATGGTACAACTAGCTTGTTTCAAATTCTTACTCGTTGATCTACCCTTTGAATCTTAAACGCTGAGAGAGAAATTCTTCACTGTATAGTTGGGCCTGGATGAAAGATGAAGATATCTCTAGATCACTGCCCAGAACAGCCCTACAAATATACAGTAAGTAGTGACTTCAGAGCTGTGAATATTAAATAAATAAATTAACGAATTAAAAAAAATCTCAAGGTACATACGGTTTGGGCTTCTTCTTGTGCATGGTACTTTTGTTAACTGCTGCCAGTTCAGACAGTTCAGGTAAAGCGTCAATCAAGGGATGCAGGTCTCCCACAATTGGGGTAGCTTTGCGCTTGGCTTCTGCTTTCTGCTTCTGAGTAGCTAACTTTATGGCCTCTATCTCTAAATAAAAACACAAAAATACATATTTCAATACTGTTGGCTAACCATAATGCTACTGTTAATATAATCATTTATATTATGCTGTCCAACATCAGTAAGTGCAAACTACACTGACACTGACTATATAAAACTCCATTTATGGACAGTAGTGCTGCACTAAAAATTCATAATGGATGTCAGGCAACAAAAGTTATTACATGTTAGTGCAGGTAAAGCAGCACGGGTCAAAAGCATAAGAAACTCAACTAGTAATGCACTATAGTTGTGAGCAAAAAAAAAAAAATCACTTCTAATTATGTAAATGTAGGTAATTATTTGTTCTAGGCAACAATCTATGTATGCTTTAAGCAACTACTAGACATATGACCTATATGGAGCATTATCTACTTTTGGACTAACCTTCCAAAACCTTAAGAAGAACACAGGACTAAGGGAGGGTGGCCAGAAGAAGACAACTAAATAAAGCCCAGTAGGGAGGGACAGAGTAAGGAATTAAAACAAAAAGAGGTATGCTTTATTTCACTTACACAACAAGCACTGCATGCAACTCCCCACACTGTTCTTTAACTACAACAAAAGTACAGCTGTGTACCTACCATAAATGTAGATGTTCGAGTGTATTCACTGTTGCAGTCATTACACTTGGGTTATCCTGCTGGCAGGCTACCCGCAGTCGGCCAGAGTTCCAAAGTCTAGGTCCGGCATCAGTTGCTGTCTCCTCTTCCCTGACGTCAGTGCGCAAGGGGTATAAAAGATGCAACCGACGCCATTTTCTTCAGTTTTTCTTGCCCCAGATGTCAGGTGCCCCCAGATAGGAAGGCTGAAAAGATTAAATTATGCCAAAAAGCATGTATGTACTAATATAAACATATCCTTCATCTACAAGCAAATACACCACATAGGTTGTATAGAGTTGAGAAGTACAGAGAAGTCCCAGCAAAGAAAAAGGGGGATGGTGGGTGGGTAACCTGGACTGCAACAGTGAATACATTCGAACATCTACATTTATGATAGGTACACAACTGTACTATGTTCATCGTGTTTCACTGTTGCAGTCATTACACTTGGGTTGAATCCCAAAGCTGAGGTTGGGCGGCTGGGTCTAAATTGGATTTGGAGAGGCTACCAGGCCCTGCAGAACTGCAGTGGCAAAGCCTGCTCTGGATTTGGAGTAGAGAGGTAAGTGGTAGTGCTTGGTGAAAGTGTGCACTGAACTCCAGGTTGCAGCTTCTAAAATGTCTTTGGTTGGTACTCCTCTGAGGAAAGCTGCTGAAGTGGCTGCTGCTCTGGTAGAATGTGGCCTAATGCCCTTAGGCACTGATTTGCCATGTTGTGCATAACAGAAGCAGATGCAGTGTCCTATCCATTTTGAAATTGTCTGCTTTGTGATAGGCTTTCTTTGTGATCCTGCAGCATAGGCTACAAACAGTTGCTCAGTTTTTCTGAAAGCTTTTGTTTTGTCCAAGTAGAATCATAGCTGTCTGTGTATATCCAAAGCGTGCAGAAGTCTCTCCCCTTTATTCTGGGGGTTTGGGTAGAAAGTTGGTAAATGAATGGTTTGGTTCAGGGCCACACTGGAAACCACTTTTGGCATGAATGTTGGGTTTGTCCTAAGAGAAAACCTGTCTTGGTGAAAAATTATGAAAGGTTCCACAGCCATTAATGCCTGTAACTCTGAGACTCTTCTTGCTGAAGTTATTGCTAGGAGCAGAGCAGTTTTCCATGATAAGAATTTTATATCAGCTGTGTTGGCTGGTTCAAAAGGAGGCAGTGTGAGCTTTTCTAAAACAAAATTGAGATCCCAAGTTGGTATTAGTGCTCTCCTTGGGGTCTTATGTTTTTTGCCCCTCTGAGGTACTGTATTAGTAGAGGATGTGAAAAAATAGGAGGTTCCATATTGTAATGAGCTGAAATGGCAGAGGCATGGATCTTAATTGATGAGGAAGATAGGCCTTTGTCCAGCATCTCAGTTAGGCATTGTAAAATCTGAGGTATATTTGGAACAAGTTGTTCGAGCCCTTGTGCCTGGTTCCAAGCACAGAATCAATTCCATTTTTCTGCATAAGATTTCCTAGTGCTGGGCCTCCTGGCTTCTAAAATGACATCCATAACAGCTTTAGAGAGAGGTGCAGTCTCAGCGGCTACATTATCTGCCATGCTGCCAGATTTAAGGTTCTGAGCTGACTGGGCAGAATCTGATTGCTTTGTTGAGTCAGAAGATGAGGAATTTGAGCTAAAGGCCAGGCTGGGCCTTGAGACAAGCTCTTTGGGATTGGGTACCAGTGCTGGCGTGGCCAGTCTGGGGCAATCAGGATCATTTTTGGCCTCTCTTGTCTGACTTTTAGGAGCACCTTGGTAAGAAAAGGCACTGGAGGGAAGGGATAGACTGTCAGGGCTTTCCAGCTGAATGATAGAGCATCCACTTTCCATGCTTGAGAGTAATAAGTTCTTGTGCAAAATTTCTGTAGTTGGCAATTGTGAGGGGAGGCAAAAAGATCTATGTCTGGGCGTCCCCATTTCCTTGTTATCATCCTGAACACCTGTGGATTTAATTTCCATTCGTGAGGATCCATGAGATTTCTGCTTAGTTCGTCTGCCAGTGTATTTTTTGTTCTTGGCAGGAATTGTGCCTGCAGATGTACTTGATAGGTCAGTGCTGTGTTCCACAAAGTCATGGCTTGCCTGCATAGGGGGTAGGAATGTGTGTCCCCTTGCTTGTTTATGTACCACATAACTGTGGTATTGTCCGTCTTTATTAGTAGTTGTCCTGGATGTAGTAAGTCCTTGAAAGCTGTCAGGGCATTCTGTACAGCTAGCATCTCTTTCTGATTGATGTGAAGATGCATTTGTTCCTTGGGCCACTAGCCCTGAATACATTTTCCTGCCATATGTGCCGCCCAGGCATAATCCGATGCATCCATTGTTATTGTCTGCCTGGCTGTGGTTAAGGTGAAAGGCTGTCCCTTGTTGTGGTGACAGGCCTGGGACCACCATCGAAACTCCTGTTGTAGGCAGGGAATTAAAGTTATGATTGTCTCCAGGCTGTGGCAATATTGAGTCCAAACACTTTTTAGATACCACTGTAGTTTCCTCATATGCGGTCTTGCATATGGAATTAGTAGAATGCAGGATGCCATGAAGCCCAGGACCTGCAGAATTTTTCTTGCAGGGAGCTGGGTCTTTGTTGCCATCATTTGAAAGTAATGAGTCAGTTGCGTGAGATAAGCCATCTGGA
The DNA here is from genome assembly GCF_019279795.1 of Protopterus annectens. Lineage (NCBI taxonomy): Eukaryota > Metazoa > Chordata > Ceratodontiformes > Protopteridae > Protopterus > Protopterus annectens. The sequence continues at coordinate 524,130,146 of NC_056738.1, read as the reverse complement.
CAGTTGTATTTAAGCTTGCACCCAGGAATATTATCTCTTGAGAGGGCACTAGTTTTGATTTCTTTTCGTTTTACCCTAGGCAAATTAGTAATCTTTTTACAAATGCCAGATGCTTTAGAAGAATGTCCTTGCTCTCTGCTTGAATAAGGCAGTCATCCACGTAGGGATAATTTTTGAATTCCTTTTTATCTGCAAAATGCAATTACTGATGCCAGGCATTTTGTGAAGACCCTGGGCGCAGCAGATAAGCCAAAGGGCAGTGCAGAGAATTGGTAATGCATTGAGCCTGCTATGAATCTGCAGTATCTTCTGCAAGATTGTCTGATTGGGACATGCAGGTATGCCTCCTTGAGGTCCAAAGTAACTAGCCAAGCCTTCTTGCCCAGCATGGGTAGAAGTTGCTGTAGTGTTAACATTTTGAATTTTGGAACATCCAGGAAAGTATTTAGGATTGACAGGTCCAGTATTGGTCTCCAGGCTTTGTCCTTTCTGGTTACTAAGAAAAGTCTTAAAATCCTTGCCCCTATTCTTGCTGTGGTACTCTTTGAATAGCTCCCATGTCCATGAGAGCAGCAATTTGTTTTTGTGCCTCTGCCCACTGGTTTTGTGGCAGGTCTGGCATACCTTTTGATTTTGGAAGTGTGTGAAAGTGGAACCTGTAACCCTGAGAAACAATATTCAGTACCCATTTGTCCTGGGTGATTATGTGCCAATTTTTTGAGAAAAGTGCTAGCTTTCCCCCCTAGGGGTGCTGCAAAAAGGTAAGTGCTTGGCATCTGTAGAGGGAAGTCATTGGGACTGTTTCCTATAAGGTTGTAATTTGTCTTCTCCTCCTTTGGGGGCTGAAGCACCCCATTGTTTAGGTCTGTAGGAGTCTTGGGGCTGAGATCTGCCTCTTGGGCGTCTGTATCTGCCTCTTTGTGGCCTGCCTGACATCGGAAAGGACCAATTTTTTGAAGGCCAGTTTCTGCTAAACCTAGGTGGTTGAACCTGTAAGAAATCCTTTACTGTCTGCATTGATTTTGCTTTATCCTCCATTTTCTTTAACACCTCTTCTGCCTTAACACCAAACAAAGTATCATGCTGTAGTGGAGCATCCAATAATTTTACTTTAACATGTTCAGGTAAACTTTGTTCTTTCAACCAAGCATGCCTTCGAATAACAGAGCCTGTAACTGCGGCTCTACAAGAAGCCTCTAATGAATCAAAACCACATTGTAGAGTATGCTTTCCCACTTGTTCAGCTGCATGCAATAAATCCTGCATTTCCTTACTGTCAGGACTTTGAGAAACCATTTTCTGTTTTAACAAGGACATGAGGTACTGTCGATATTTAAGCATGTGAAACTGGCAATTTAAAGCCCTTACAGCTAAAGCAGCAGAAGTGTAAACTTTTTTCCCCCATCTATCCAGAGCTCTGGAATCCCTATCCGAGGGGACAGGATTTTTAGCAGTGGAAGCCTTAACCCCTTTAGGACCCTGAGAAACTGTTTCTGGATCTGCAGCACGGTTTTTGTAAAGAAATTTATGAGAGTCAGGGACCCTGTAGTACCTGTCTGGCTTGACTGGTGCAGGGGGTAAAGAATCAGGAGACAGACTGGATTCAGAGAAAACATCATCAACAACATCAAGCACAGGGGGAATAGCCAGGGGCCTGTGCTGAGGCAATGAAAGAAAGTCTCTGAGCCTTTTCTTGGATTCTGAATAATCCTGGCTCTCCCAATGGAAATGCTCCCTCATGGTGTGCAGGGTTTCCCCAAAAGAAAAATCCTCAGGCGGAGAGGCTGAAGGTACAGACTCTTCTGCATCAGAGTCCTCATAGGGAGGGAGAGAATATCTCTGATCAGAAGAGGAATCAGAGGAAATAGAAACCTGGTCAGAGGAATCATAGTCAGTGTCTTGCCTAGGCCTTTTGTCAGGAGGGGGATGGGAACCCCTGATTAAAGTAATTAGGTCTTCGGCCATTTTAAGCATCTGTTTCTTTGGCATGAATGACTGTTCAGGAGAATGCTGTACTTGTTTCCTTGTCTTTAATGGTGTCTTTGACTGTGCCTTGGCTGCTGTAGTGGACTTAATCGTAAGCTGTGAAGGTCTGAAAACACCCTCAGAAGCCGATGCCTGCTCAGCAGCTCCAGACCCATCTGAGGGAATAGTTTTCGTAGACCCAATACCCTGAGTTTCCACAGGCCTCGGTGTCTCCACGTGGCTGTCGGATACGGCCTGTGGCTCTGAGGTAGCGGGTGTCAGGGGCTGCGAAAGCGCCTCACTGAAAACCGGCGAACCGGTGACTGGCCTAGAAGAGGCTTCGTCGTTGGTTTTGGACCTCGGATGCCTGTCCTTTTCTTTGTCTTTGCGTTTTTTATAAATTCCGGTCGTTGGTTGTTCCGACGGCATTATGTAATTAAACCTTCGACCAAAATAATGTAAAGCAAAATCAAACTGACGTTTAATAGTGTGTTTGTTGAATCTAGCACAAAACCGACAACTAGTAACGTCGTGGTCAGGGCCTAGGCAAGGAATACACTAAGAGTGAAAGTCCTTATGAGGTATTTGCTTCCCATAAGAAATACAATTATTAACTTTTACTGTCATCGGTCTGGAGTAAGAAAAAGTTTCCCCAACGGGGTACTTAGCTTTATTGAAGACTTCGGTTCTGAAATTCAATTTCGAAAATCTCAGGAGTCAGCCAACCGGCACTTGCGAACTGCTTTTGCTTCGGGCACCGCGCGGCAAGAAAGACTGAAGAAAATGGTGTCGGTTGCATCTTTTATACCCCTGGCGCACTGACGTCAGGGAAGAGGCAATAGCAACCGACGCCGGACCTAGACTTTGGAACTCTGGCCGACTGCGGGTAGCCTGCCAGCAGGATAACCAAGTGTAATGACTGCAACAGTGAAACACGATGAACATCTATGTCATTATGGCTTTATAAACATATATCAATGCCTTTTTTTGCTACATCTTTTTCTATCCATGTGCCTTGTGACTATCTAGCTTGCACTGGGATCTCCTGATCACTGGAGCTGGTCATGCCACAGCCATAATCCAAACAGCCATGATGGGTTAACTGACATCCATCACTTCTCCTACCAAAAAACTCAGCACTGAACATAAAAGAACTGCAAATTTCATCAATGAAACAGTCAGTGATACAGAATCACAGAGCCATTTTGTGGCAGCTACACTGAGTGACCTTAAATGACAAGCTGATCTATACCCAGCTCTCCTATGCTCAAACCCATTTCTAGCCAAATGTTCCTCCAACTTTATCTAGCCTTATCACATGGTACTCCATTGACCCCAATATCTTAGGTATTTCAGTGTTTCTCTCCTTCGCACTCCCAAGTACTTACAAAGCTGAAGACCACAGTTTTTCATGTACCACGGCCATCTCACGGAATTCGTTGTCAAGATAAATTAGAAAACTAAATTCACATACACCTTTTAAGATTTTTTTATGATTTACCTATCATCAAACAGGTGTGCAAACTGCCAGCAAGTGCAGTATCTACCCAAAGGGCACAACATCTTGTTCTACATATTTCCGTGCCTTTTGTGGACCCTCTAAAGCAATGAGTGATGACATAGGATCATAACTTATAATCTCTATAGCATCCTGTTTATATCCTAATGATGCTGAAACCTGCTGAATCACCACTTCTGCACTTCTATTAGGATACTTAACTTTCCCACGTTTCTCCTTAAAGTGGGCCTCTGGCTCAGAAAACCACCCAGTTAACAAATCTAAAAATAAGTAAATTTCAAGCAATCAAGTGCAAGGCTATTTCCGGATAATAATACAGCTAGGAATGGCAGTCTCAAAGAGAAAAGAAAAAGCAAAGACTAAAAAACATCTTGTTTTGCATCACTTGACCTGTGACTGGACTCTCACTACTGGGTCTACAACAAGAATATCCTCACTCCCTCTCTTAATACAGCTACTTTGCTCTGAGGCGCCTCTGTTTAGAGGCACCCACTCTATTTCTATTACAATAGATGTGACACCACATGCCATATTAGGACAGTGTGCCTAGCCCCTCAGACCATCACTTCAATCTCTAACCACTGGCAGAACAGAGTGGTAAAGTTTTTACGTTACAAACACAGGGTACAGGGTTTGATTCAAACCTTTGATCACTGTTGGGTTATTGACCAAGCAAGTAATAGTTCACAGACTGACTGCCTAGTATTTACTCAAGGGAGGAGGGGGGCTGGCATAATGGTTAAGGTCTTAAACTTAAAGATACAAAGTACAGGGTTCGACTCTAACCTCTAGTTATTGGCTAGGCTTGAAAAAGTCTGCAGACTGATGGCCTAGCATTAACCTAAGAACCTATGAATAGAAACAATAAAAGTTGTCACCTGCATTGTACATTTCATAAAAATGTACATACTGGAATTACAGGAAATTCATAAAGAAGCCTCTGGATTAAGGGCTGTCCAGATGTAAGGGAATGAAGGTAGAATAACCTGGACCAGCAGGGAGGGTCTCACTAAAGATCAACGGCTACACTAAGAGTGAATCTTTTGGGTCTACTTGATCTTGCTGCTGCCAATTTATCTGATCTAACCTACCAACCCTTGACTGGCACAGCACCTGTCACTCTTACTTGGGTATGAATACCTTGCAGGACCCATGGAATATTTTTTTCAGTGAGGAAGGCTACATGCTCCATACCAGCAAATGAATGGTCTAACCCCCACTACCATGATCTGTGAATATCTTATCTCAGAGACTGTCCCAACTCCAAAAAGGGGAACAAAAGAGTTATTCCCTTTTAACAAATCAGGAATGTTTAGACAAAGCTCATACATCAGGTACTGTAGGAGAACATTGCAAAAACACATTGAATGTTTTCACATTCCACTACTTCCTGTAGACATCAAATGGGATGGACAGGCAGTGTGGTCAAGGAGTTCAGGTGAAAGATGTTCATTGATGGTTAGGCAAAATAGAATCTGTTACAACTGACAAAAGGACTCTCCTCAGTGGGTCTCAATTCGAAAGAACCATAAGCAGTATAAAAAGCTTGAGGGTGACAGAAGATGAAACAGAGTGCCCAGACGGCTGATTCTAAAACACTAAAGAATACTTCACTCCTGTAGTCACAGTTCAAGCAATGCTTAATGAAAGTGAAAACAAATAAACAAGGGGTCGCAGCACAAATATTAGCAAACAAGATATTCCTGAAACAGTCAACAGTGGCAGCCACACTCCTGGCAGACTGGCCTTTGATAGCAACATTTTCAGTGCACATTTTTCAACCTGATTCAAAAGATAACATGACTTGGAAACTATTTGCAGAATACTAGTTAACAACTGCAAACCCTTCTCTTCCATGGAGGAAAGATGTGCAGTTTTTTCCACCTTTCAGAATTCATGCACTTGCCTAAGGAGAATCTGAGCTGTTGGTGTTCAAAGTGTGAGTGTCTCTTTTTCTTTGGTTTCTGATCCCACAACAAAAACTAGGAGACAGATGGCAAGAGTTAAATGCAATTCTGAAACCACTTTCAGGAGAAAAATTAGATTAGTCTTAAAGAAAGTACAATTGTGTAAAATCTTACCATAATAGTAGATGTTTTTTCTCTTCACAGTTGCACTATTCTTCACTGAAGGGATCTCCTGCCAAGGACAGCACAATGTCCAGCCAGTAGACCAAAGCATTTAGATTTTATAGGTGCCATACATCACACTGAATTGTCCCAGGAAGAACAAAATACCTCCACAGAGGACAATGTAGAAAATGTACACCCAGAAGAAAAAAGGTCAGAAGGGAAAGGAAGCAAGAGTCCCTCAGCCAAAAGGGTAACAAAAGACAGGGGCAAAAGCCATAGCAGAGGGGAAAGGAGGAAGGAGCCGATACTGCAACAATGAAGAGAAGTACTTCAACTGTTATGGTAAGATTTTACACAACTATACTGTCCTTCCATATCACTGCTGCAGTATTCTTCACTGAAGGGACAGTACAAGAGCTAAGAAGACTGGGAGGAGGAAGGCACAGAAAAGCACTTTACAAAACCATGTAGAATAGATTTGGCAAACCTACCCTAGCCCTGGAAACAACAACCAATTTTTAATACTTGGTAAAAGTATGGGCAGAGGACAAAGTAGCAGCTCCAATTATGTAATTGGTTTGAAATCCTTGAAAAAGCCATCAGAAGAGGCAAACACCTAGTAGAACATGCCTTTACAGATAAAGGAAGACATTTGCCATGAAAGGAATAACAAAAGGAAATGGATTTAGAGATCCAGGAGGAAGTTTGTTTGTAAACAGCTAAACTCCAAGTCCTGGGAAGAAAAGACAGAAAACTTTGCTCAGATTTGTGAATAGCTTTTGTTTTGTCCAAATAATATCCGAGCTGTCTATGTAGGTCCAAGGTGTGGAGAAGGGAAAATAACGAAAGTTGAATATACTAATTAAGGGACAACTCATTAACCATCTCAGGCATAAAATAAGGATTAGGAGACACCCTGTCTCTGTGAAAACTTAAAAAAAAAAAAAAAAAAAAAGCGGAGGAAGGGCTATAAAAGCCTGAAGCTCAAGGCACTCTCTTGGCAAAAGCAACAGCCAACAGCAAAACAATCTTCCAAGTACAAGTTTGCAAAGAAGCTGAACTAGCAGGTTCAAAAGGAGCTTGAGCCAATTTTCCAAGAACAAAACTGAGGTCGCAAGAAGGAAGAACAGGCTTTCTTGGCAGCCTGATATGTACGATGCCTCTAAAAAATTGCTTAACCTCAAACCAAGAGGCCGAAGGATGGTTCAAGGGCAAACAAGCAAAGAATGCTGACAGGTGAGCTTTAACTGATGACTATGCCAAACCAGTACAGAGTAGATCATACAAATAAGAGAGAACCAGAGGAATCCCTAGTGAGAAGGATGTAGATGGCGAGAGAGGCACCAAACAGCATTTTTTTTCCATTTAGACATACACGATTTTTTGGTAGTGGGTTTCCTGGCCTCCTGCAGTATCCAAAGCATGTCCTCAGAAAAGAAGTGCAAGAAGTGCCTAAAACAGATCAAAACCCCATACAGTGACATTTGAAGAGTGGACAGGTGAGGATGAATAAGAAATCCCTTGTCTTATAGAGTCAACAACAAGATTTTGGCAGAGTCCTGCTTGATCTTCAGCAAAATTCTTGGCTGCAAAGGAAAGGGTGGAAAGGGATACACAAACATTCCCTTCCAAGGAAAAGACATGGCATCCACTTTCTAAGTCAGATAACTTGGTACTCTCGAAAAGAATACAGGAAGCTGTCTGTTCAGATAGGAAATAAAAAAAATCTACCTACCGGAGGAATACCCCACTGATGGACTATGTCCAGAAACACATCTCTGTGAAGCATCCATTCCAGAGTCTGTGTTTGGGTCCTGCTCACAGAGTTTGTCATTAGATGGTGCTCTGAAGGAATGTGAACTGGCTGAAGAGAGAAATTTGCTGAATCCACCACTGGAGCTCGAGTTTGAGACAAGGAACCAATGGAACAGGGAACTCCAGGGGGTGGCAATGTTGAAGCCACACTGATTTGAAGTACTACTGAAGTTTCCTCACATGGAGCCTGGCAAGAGGATGCATGGGAGTGCTGGAAGCCATAAACCCCAGAATTCTGAGAAAGACCCCGGGCCATGACAGAACACAGAGAAAGAGACTGGAAGAGGGGTGTCAGAAACAAAACCTTGGCAGCAGGAAGAGAAATCAAGATGGGAATGGTTTGAATCCTGCAATCGAGAAAAATACGATCCTGGGAGGGCATAAGCACCAACTTCTTAAGATTGATGGTGAACCCCAGACATTGTAAATGACAAACGATAAAGTGAAGATCTTGTAGAAGACTGCTGGGAGGAGGAGCCTGAATAACCAGGTCATCCAGATAAGGCAATATTTATATCCTCTCGAAGCCAGAAAAAGGCAATGACAGGAGCATGTCATCTGGTGAATTCTCTTGAGGAAGTAGAAAGGCCAATGGGCAAAGAAGAGAACTGAAAATGAGAGGAAGAAACAGAGAAACAAACATTTCCTGAACAGAGGGTGAATAGGGATATGAAGATAGGCATCCTTGAGGTCTAGTGAGACCAAGGCCGGGGGATGGGGAAATAACAGGAAACAAGGTCTGAAGAGACAGCATCCTGAAAGAAGTGACCTGGAGATATGTGTTGGGAGGGGAGTGGTCCAGAATTGGTCTCGAAGTCCCCTCCTTCTAAAGAGGCAAAAACATCTCCTTCCTACTAGGGTGGTTGGAACAGGTTGAATGGTGCCCTGATCCAAAAGGGACTGCAAAACCTCTGGGAAAAGACAGAGTTTGTCTGCAGGAGGCTGTGGAATGCATGAAAAGGGGGAAAGACATTTTCATATCATGAAATACCCTTGACAAATGGCATACAGCACCTAAGAGTCTGGGGTAATCAGTTTCCAATTTAGGACGGACAGAGAAAGGCAAAGAGACAAGGGGACCTGGCCAAAGAGAAAAGGAGGCAAAATGTCAAACAGAAACAGACTTGTCCTGAAATGAAGGCTTCTGAGATGTAGGAGTCTGAATGGACTTAGAAGGAGGAATACCTTTGGGAGGTTGATGCCTATAAAGAAATGCGGATTTAGAAGGGTAATTCCTCTGAAATTTGGCTAGTGGGGAAGACAAAAACATGCTTGGGTTCCTGCACGGCTATTATCCTGGTGGGATATGAATGGATAAGCAGTAGCTACCTGAAAAGATTTTTATTATCTACAGGAGTATCCAAAAGTTTGGCTTTAACAGCTTCATCTTCAGGCCTTACCTGATAAGTATAATGCTTCATCACAGAACCAAAAGCAGCAGCCATGGAAAAGGCATGAGCAGCATCAGCATTTTATGAAGTGTGATTGACATGGGAAGTGGACCCAAACAGGGAAAGAGCTGAAGCTTTCCCCTTCTGAATCAGGCAGATCAGACACAACCTTATCTACCTAAGACAGGAGAGCCATGACATACCTAGTCATGTGGGTTTGGTAATTAACAGCCCGAGATGACAAGGTGGCAACAGTATACACTTTTTTACCCAACCTTTTCATAGCTCTACTATCCTTATCAGAAGAAAGGATCTCAGAAGGACACAAAATTTTAAAAGGTTTATCAGTTGAGACTGAAACCACAGAAGGCCAGCAGAAGGAAACTTAAAAATCTGCAGTTTGTGTCTCTTAGGGGCTGGGGGTTGACATGCAGGAGCTACACAGGCTGCAGAGAAGGCGTCCAAAGTGCTGCCAACACAGCAGGAACAACAGATGGTTTAGGAGACACCATTTATAGAAGATCATATCGTCTCTTTTGGATGTCAGAGTCCTGAAACCAATTCCACTTAAAGTATTCCATCATACCAGCAATAGTATCACCACAGAATAATTCTTCCAAGGGAGAATCCAGGCTCAAAGAATCCTCTTCCTCTGAGCCATAGTCTAGAGGAGATGGAATTTGAGAGGTGCATGAAAGAGATTCCTTCTGAAAATCTAAGTCTTGAGGAATCTAATTCCCTTAGCCTCTTAACAGACATGGAAGACCAGGGAGGAAAAGGGGATGACACCCTTCAAGGAGGCTTCAAGGTCATCAAGGCATTAAACAAGTCTTGAGTAAAATGCTGCCATTCACGTTGGAGAGCTTTAGCAACAGGGGTAATATGCTTGGTCTTTTACTTCTTCTTAAGTGGGATGTTCACCCTTACAACCCTCAGCAGCTCAGTCACTTGGCAGGATTCAATGAGCGTAGTAGGAATTTCTTCCTGGACTAAGATTTGAGGAATGCCCCTCAGCCCCTTGGAAATAATCAAGCATGGATCCCCCTTCAACATCTGAAGCAGACGTTTGAAAAGTCTCAGAGGATGTGCGAGAGCTTGGATTCATGTCAGCCTCTGAAAGGGTCATGGTAGAGGAATTTGAGGAAGCACTGGATGTTCTTCAGGGCTTTCACTACCTTCTAGAGAGACATCCAGTGGACACTGGACAGCAATTGGATCAGGCCTAAACTTTTTGGCCTTCTTGGAAAATGGTTGTCCTTCAGGATGGGAGGATTCTACCACAGCAGCCTGAGCCAACAATTTAAGACACGGGTTCTCGAGGTACACGGAGCCTTGACAGATAAAGCACTGAGTATGGTTGTGGGAATCACCGAGGCAAAAAAAAAAGACACTGGTCATGAAAGTCTTTATGGAGATTCTGCAGTTTAACAATAAACAATGAATAACATGGCAGTATGTAACCTTACGTCTTCATGGATATGAATGCATGCCAAAAATTTCTGGTGTTAAAAGCAATGTTATGTTTTTGTTTGTTTGTGAAATGGGGCAGTTGCAACCATCAGAAAATCTCTGATTCCAGCATAATATGCCTGAGAACTAGAAGCTGTGGGGCCAGAAATTTGATGTGAGTGGAATATCTGTATGTCAAATCACAAGAAATCCTGAAAACCTGCAATACATTTGAGTTTTGAAATTGAAAAAGATGTACTTCTGCAATGAAGAAGAAATTTTACAGTTACTGAGACAATGTTTGACAGTTTACTTATGCCTACTGTACCAAAGTAAGGAATGAAATTGAAGACTTTGATTTTACATGATATACTATTAAGAAACAGAACTGTAGGTGGTAACAGAAATGATCAACTGAGAGGCAGTAAGCATAGTATTAAATAAAGCAGATGATGTGCACAGAATAGGTGAATTTATATCAACATAGTTCAAAGAACTCACAGAAGAGTTAGAAAGTGCAGTTGTTTAAGTCAATTTATTATAATGGTAGATGTTCAAACTGATAACTACTGCAATAGCCGAAGTTAAATGGGACATCTTGCCATGGATCGGACCAGCCAGCTTCTAAAACTTTAGAATTTTAGGAAGTCTACATGTTTAGAGTCACTGAATTCTGTAACATTTGTTTCTGTCAGTCTGGAGGTTTTATAGTGAAGGTTAGTGGTTTGTGGTCTGACTTGACAATTGAGGAGGATACTTTGAGCGTGGTATACAAAAGGTAAGTTTGCTATGACCAGATCGAGTATATTCTCTTCTCTAGTACGATCATTTACAACCTGGTCCAGAGATTTGTTTGTAAGATCTAAGAATTTTTATGAATATTCTACATTGGTGGTGAATGTCCCCCAGTTAATCATAGTGCAATAAATATTACCAAGGATAACAGCAGTCTTACTTATGGGGAGTTCATCAAGAATATTTAGGAATGTTGTGTGATATTCTGGAGACATGGAAGGAATTCCGTAGCCTGCAATGATCTGATACCCAATACTATTTAGTGAGATTTGAATCTCTAAGCTCCACTTGAGGGTCTCCAGGTATTGTCAAGGAGGTAATGTGGTCTCTAACGAATATGGAGAAACCACCACAGTTTCCATCAAGTCTAAATGAGTGGTAAGCACAAAACCCAGGTACTGAGGGGTGCTCTCTGGGCACTTAAACCAAATTACTGTAACACCACAAACATGGGCATGCACTTAATTCAGGAGATCTTCACAGTGCGGCAGTTTATTATTTGGACTTCTAGCATTAAGTAGAGCCACAGTGACATGCTCCAGTGGTAAATTCATTTTGGAGGCTAGGTTGGCAGGTGCATTAGCTGGACCTTGCCTACTAAAAGCACAATGGCTTAATGGGGGCGGCAAAAGCTTTCACCAGTATGTAGAAGCCTTGGAATGACAAGTGCAGATTGTCCTTGGTGAAGCATGCACATTTGTCAAGCATTTCATCACATGCTGACACATATGAAATCTCCATAGAATGACACCAGTTGTTTAACCAATTGTTAAAGCCAGTCATCATTTCTTTAAATCACAGAGTTCTGTTTGGTAATAGAAGGATTCCATTAAAAATCAGACTCTTACCTGTATTTATGATATGCATGCATGAATGGAGAACTCATTTTGTCTCTCTCTTCATATCCCTCAAGGCTCTGAGTGCTACGATGTTGACCCCAGCATGGACTACCACCATGTCATAATCATACA
>NC_056738.1:524095669-524113169 GCF_019279795.1 Protopterus annectens | reverse complement strand
TAGTATGTGTTTGGAGAGAGCGTTGTCTGTTTTTTTGTTTTTGATTGCATAATTATGTTGGTACACACGGTCTCGCAATCTGCGGTCCGTTTTACCAACATAAAATGCCATACAGCAATTGCAAAATGCAATATAAATTATTGATCTAGAATCACAGAAGATCTTTTGTCTGATGTAGTATTTTTCACCTCTTATCATGAATGAGTTCCCTGTTTTTAGTAGTCTACACCAGTTACAGAACCCACAGGTGAAAGTACCAGTCTGTTTAGACAAACCAAGATGTGAGTCTCCTATTTGTAAAAATTCTTTCAAATTTTTGCCCCTCTTAAACACAAAACCAGGAGAGACACCCAAAATATCATGTAGGTGAGTGTTGTTTTTAATAAACTCCCAATTCTTCTTAACAATCCAGCACATACTAAATATGTGTTTGTTATATGTGAGGATAAATCTACTCTTGAAATCAGTGCTTGGGGGCCTCAATCCCTCGTCTATGGTGTTAGGTACATTCAGTAGGTGGTTGACATCATTCCTACTTGACCCGATCTCTAATTCTACCGTCATTTGACGGTTATGCTGAGTAGGGCCCTGTAATAATGGTTGATAGAACCCTGAGTTTCTTTTAAACAAAACCTCGTCAATTAAGTTGTCCAGTAATTCCGTGGGGTAACCTCTGTTTTGAAACATATTTTTAAGGGTATTACACTCCTCTTCAAGGTCAGGAAGGGTGCTACACATACGTGTAGCTCTCACTAATTGGCCTTTGAAGATGGATTTCTTTTGTTTCCAGGGGTGGTTGCTGGAAAAGTGAAGAAAGGCATTACAGTATGTTTTCTTCCTAAAGATCTTAGAGAGGAAGCAATTTTGATCGACATCTTTGACCAACTTAACATCCAAGTACTCACTGTCACTCATTGAATAGTGATGGGTAAATGACAAAAAAGTACATGATTCATTCATGTACTTCATTAGGTTGGTGACAGTCTCCACATCCCCCTCGATAAGGACAAAAACATCATCCAAAAACCGGGTGTAGAATTTGGACATCTCTTTAAACAATGGGTGTTTGAACAAACAGGTCTTTTCCCAATAGGCTACCACAAGGTTCGCCACACTGCCACCACATGGCGAACCCATAGCTATACCCCTCTTCTGTAAGTAATGTTTGTTGTCAAAAATGAAAAAATTGGATGATAAAATGATATCGAGGAGCGTTGTGACCACATAAATCTCCTCCTGTGGTGCCCCCATGTCTACCAACATGAGCTCAACCCATTCCACAGCTTCAATATGTGGAATGGACGTATATAAATCCACCACATCGATGGTTAAGAAGCTGTAGGAAGGGCTGAATGGAATATTGTTGATAGACTGTAGGAAGGACCACGAGTCTTTACAGATCTGGGGGAGTGTTGTAAGATATTTTCTTAATATGTGGTCAACTACCTTAGCACTTGGATGAGTGATACAGCATCTCCCATCCACTAGGGCCCGCATGGGTGGATCCTCTAAGTTTTTATGAATTTTGGGGATCCCGAACATGGTTGGCACTCTAGGGAGGGAGATGTTAATGAAGTCAAATGTATCAATGTCGATCTTCCCTTCAATGAATAAATCTCTAAGGTACCCCTTAATCCTGTTATACTGGCATGTTGTCTCATTCACAGAGGAACTTTCATAAGCTGGAGACTCAAGTATTTTAAGCATTCTTGAAATGTAATCAGATTTATCGAAAATGACCAAACCCCCACCCTTGTCTGGTTTGATCACTCTGATAGGTAGATCACATAAGTTTTTTAAGCAAGATCTCTGTTCTGGAGAATTACGAATTAGTGTTTATTAAAATGATATGGCGCCTTTTTTACCTTTGTCTGAAGAAGCTCTTGCTTGGGTCAGGAGCGAAAACGTTCTTATTAAAAATACGTTAACAACCGATTCCTTTGCTTTGGAGTATTTGGATTTGCCTGCTTTGTTTGATTTACTGGAAGTGATTGCTGATCTTTTTTTAAAGCCAATATAGAGATGTATATTGTGTGCCAGTATTTTTCATTTTAAAATGTCTTACCAATTTTTATCTTTTTACATAAGAGGACTCTGCAGTATGTTTTGAGCAATTATCTGCTGGAAGTCAGGTCTTCCTTACTCTAGAAAATAAATGGGACTGTGCAATTAGAGAAATCAAGTTCCAGTTTAATGAGTGTGTATCTGTGTTTATTCTTAACCGTACTGTCTCTAACCAGACTCTTCAAGATACAAGTGTGGAACCGGTTGAACTCAAAATTAATTATTATAGCCTACTACAAAACTCTGCTTATAACCCCTTAAGATCATGCACAATACTGTAACCGGTTAACTTTTGAACCAAATAACTCTTTTTATGGGTGACTTCCACTACCCACACAAACTGGCTAACATTCAGCTAACAACAAATCTGTCCAAAGATTTCTGGACTTCATAAACATAAGTGCATTCACCCAAACTGTCCTCTGCCCATCAGAGGTGTTAATCTTGATCTTGTCCTCAAAAAGGTTTCACCTAATGGTACCATTTTGCTGGTACTTTCTCCCCAAAAGCCTGCTTTGTGGCCCTAATATCTATTGTACATTCAGGAATTACTCAAAAACCAATTTGCTATTTACTGATCTTACAGATAATAAATGGCAGAGCTCCCTCCACAAATCTTGTACTCGAGTTTTCTGTCTACACTTACTCCGAATATTTCTTCCTCTTGGACAGATGTACTGAGGAATCTGTATCACACATCAAGTATAATGGCACATTTAAAACTAAACCTATATGGAGGAAATGCATCAATAAAACTGCCTAGGTGTCTGTAAAAGGCTTGACTTCACTTTTACTATTAGAAAATGCATGACTAACTGTTAATTCTGGGTTGTGACTAATTCAAAAGACAACAATAAGGTTATCTTCAGCTATATAAGGAAGCTTAGAAGTAATGAGGAGGCTCAGTTTGGACTGAGCTACTCCTAGCTTGGTGACTTAGCCAGAGACCTGGAGTGAATCTGAATTAAATCCAAGGCATCCATTGTGATTAACAAAAAATAAGTATATCTTAAGCTTGTACTGCACCTTTTTAGACTCTATTTTGCTTAACTGCCATTTCATTTTTTTTTTTGCTGCTGTTGCTGTTGCTGTGTTGACTGTTTTTTCTGCACTTTAAAATCCCAGTACTTCTATTTTTCATAGCAAAAGCTAGATTCAGATCTGATGAATCTAGGCTGTTTGGCATAAACTGAACACTAAAGCCAGCCATCCTACATTAAGAAGGCCCTCCTGTACCTTTGTGGCAAAAGTGTGCAGCCCACGACCCATCTGACTTGGGGATTGTTGGAATAAGGCTCAGTTCTGGGCTCTCCCATTGGACAGTTTGTGTTAAAACTGTTTAACTTCACCTGTATTTAAGCACCATGTTTGCGCAGTTTTGCGTCAAGTCTGGTGGAGCTGCTCAAAGTTTGGTAACTTAGCCAGAGAACTGGAGTGAATCTGAACTAAACCCAAGGCATCCACTGTGATCAACAAAAGTAACTATATCTTAAGCTTACATTGCACTTTTCTTTAACAGCATTTTGTTTAAATTGCAGTTCCATTTTTTTGCTGCTGTTGGTACTTTGACTGTTTTTTGCCTTCTGCACTTTGAAATCCTAGTACTTCTGTATTTCAGATCTGCTGAATCTGGGCTGTCTGGCATAAACTGAACACTAAAACCAGCCATCCTACATTCAGAAGGCCCTTCTGCATCCTTGTGACAACTGAATGCAGCCCAGGGCCCATATAATTTTGGGATTGTTGGAATAAGGCTCAGTTTTGGGCTCTCCCATTGGCTAGTTTGTGTTAAAACAGTTTAACTTTGCTTGTACCTAAGCACTGCTTTTGTACATAGCTGGACACCATGCATCAGGGTTTAGTGCTGCCGTGGACAGACGCAAAATTTTAGTAACAACAATTTTCCCTCGATACCTGCTAGAGAACCCTCCTTAGCTCCACTGCATCTCTGTGTGCAACAGAGTTGTGTATTGCTAGCCAGCGAGCAACTCAGCTGTGCATTCTGAGGCACTGACACAGTCTTTTACCCTTAGCCTTCCACATAATAGCTGCCTTCCACATAATAGCTGCTCTTGTTAGTCTCACATGCAAACCTGGTCCATCTAGCCCATCCCCACTAGTCACTACAATATATACCTGCCATAATGGATGGACAGTTTCCCATAATTTCTCCTGCTAACCTGATTGATATTGGCATCCTGAGGCAATGCAGCAATCACCTCATATATACTGACAACTACTTGCTTCTGAAGCAAACACAGTATGTGAGAGATGTAGCTATACCATGAAATTACAATCAGTCCTCTCACATAACAACAAAACATACAACAGGTTGTCAAACACATACACTTTTGCTCTCACAGAAGAGAAAGTCAAGACACAAACCCTCATACGCGGAGGTACTCACTAATAGCCTACCAAAAGACTAGATACTGGTACACAAACAGAATCCACCACCAGACATAATACACACATCAGTGTCTCAACAATTAAGCCCCTAAAGCAAAACACCTCAAAACCAAATGTTCTGGTTATAGGCAACTCAGAAGTGAGGCACACAGATGTTCCCCTCACCAGGCTAAGCAAGAAGCGGGTCACGATCAGCTGCCTGTCAGGTTCCAGGATCTGTTAAATCATGCAAACACTCAAGTCGCTCAGCAACAATTACCATTATGATTCTGTTATAGTGCATGTTGGTGTGAAAGACTCAAGACGTACCTCTCCGGATTATATGAATAGAGACATGACTGAACTCTTGGACTATGTGTCCAGGCCGGTATGTCCATAGCCCTAAGCAGCATTTTACCTTCACGAGGATGATGCCACAATAAAGATAAAAATGATTGATTTCAATAACTGGCTTAGCTTCTGGTGTCATTCCAGAGCGATCCAATATCTGCCTGCCTAGAAAGACATGGTCGACGGTCCATGCTGCTTTGCCAGAGATGGCCTTCACTTGTCTTCCCAAGGCTTTCAGATACTGGCAAAGATGCTTGCCTCCCCCATAGTGCCTTTTTTTAGGCAAAGTCCAAACAACAAAACTTCCAACATAAAGAAATCCACTAAAGACAAACTCAGGATCATGCTGCTTAATGCTTGGAACTTAAACAGTAAACTGCACTCCCTGGAAGCACTTCTCACCTTGGAAGATGACATTTGATGACATTTGCGCAGTCACAGAGACTTGGTTCAAGGCCACTGACAGCACTCCAGCCAAACAAGGCTACAATGCCATTCACACATTCAAACCCCAAAACGAGTTTGAAAGAACCAAAGGTGGAGGTGTAGCCATCTTCATTAAATCCAAATATACCTCAAGCCTGCTGAAACAGTACGACTCTCTTGAGCTACGCCAAGTCCAATTAACTATAGGAAAAATACCCTTCCACATCATCGCTACCTACAGATCCCCCACCATGAACCAGGAGAAGTACACCACCTACCTGGACTTGTTAGAGTCACTCAGCATACAGCCAAACACCTTGATCATGCGAGATTTCAACTATCCTTCCATTGACAGGGCGACTTATGCGAGCACAAACATGATAGCTATGAGGTTCCTGGACTCTGTTAATTCAAATTCCCTGGAACAGTTTGTCCATACCCCAACAAGGGGCTCAAATGTCCTGGACCTAGACCTCACCAACATGGGGGTTCACTGCACTACTCCTGTGCGTTGCCATCCTTGGGTAAGGTCAGACCATAAGTTTATCTCGTTTGAAGTAAAAATCAAACCTAACACTCGCACAAGAATAAAAATAAATAAATTAAAAAAATCTCTCCAAAGTAAACTACTGCCAACTAAGTGATGGTATAAAAAGTTTCAAAGCCCCTGCCAGCACAGACAACAATGTCTCCTAGGCAGAGGAATACACAATTGCCCCATTTAGCCACTTAAATGCATCGACTCAGCTGTACCTGTACCTAACAGTAAAAAAAATCCACCCTGGTGGACGAAGTATAAATAAATTATACAACAAAATAAGAAACTGATATCTAAGAACAGGAATGAACTAACTTAACAGAGAAAGAATCCCCTCCACAGCTTGAACAAGCAAATCAGATATCTTAAGTCATCTAAGGCTAGCTACGAGTCTAAATTAGCATTCCTAGCTAAAGACAACAATAAGGTATGTTTTGGCTATGTCCGAAACCTAACAGGGAATGTCCAGTTGTGTGTCAAACTTGTAGTGGATGGTACCACTCACACTGAACTTAAGGAAATTGCCAACCTGCTAGCCAACAGATTTGACAAGAACTTCACCACCCTGTCCTCACCCGACACACCTCTTAGCATTCCCAACACCAGTCCTCTACCAACCGTCTCCAAAGAACAGGTCATAAGCACTCTCCAAGACCATAAACAGCCTCTGTGGGACCAGATAACATCCCAGGCTGCTTACCAAACAATTTAAAACAAGACCTAGCAGAACCACTCAACACTCTCTTTAACCATAGCCTGAGAAATGGCTTTGTCCCAGCAGAGTGGAGAACAGTAATCCTCTTCCACAAAGGAGGTCCATCAACTGACCCTGGGAACTATCGATGTATACGCCTAACCAAACTTATCTGCAAGGCCATGGAAAGAATCATCATGGACCTTACCACAAGGACAAAGGCAACCTTCAAACTCTTGAACAGATACAGTTTGGATTTGTCAAGGGTAGAGCTTGCTTATTAAAGCTGGTGGACTTCTTTGAGAATGTCACCAAAGCCCTGGATGACAGAAAAACTGTATATATCCCCTATCTTGATTTAGCCAAGGCTTTTTGCACAATCCCCCATTCGGGTATCATAGAGAAACTCTCCTAGCTCAGGAATAAACCATACATTATTAGATGGGGAGCCAACTGGCTCACCAACAGGATGCACTCTGTCAAAGTTGCAAAGTCCACCTCCACCAATAGACCAGTTACCAGTGGGGTACCACAAGGATCTGTGCTGGGCCATCTACTGTTTGGAGTCTAGTTCTCTGAAGTCCAGGCGAAGGTAGATGGCCTGTAGCTTATCAAATTTGCAGATGACTGTAAACTGGACACAATCATAGAGTCCTCAACAATATTAACAAATTACTGAAAGGGCTGATGCAGGCAAAACGCACAAAAAGAGTGGACCTGTCATAACATGCATTCAAAAAAGATATCCTACACTTCTCCACAAAATCAGAGATGCATCCAGACATGTCGATGTAGAGCAAAGATAGTGCCTGCCACTCTGCAAGTGCCATCCGTTGTATTGGATAAGTGCAGCATGAACACATTGGCTATGGACTGAAGGGTAGCAAGCTGCCAGTCCATGGTCTTTCAGGACTCTGGAGTCAAGGATCCTGAGAGGGACTTGGACAGCTCCTTAGTCAAGTGTCCCTGAAATATGATTACAAAAGCTAAATGCAAATGTCTCTGAAGCACAAGTCTGCTTTCCATATCTGTCCAAAGCCATAGACTCCCTGTTAGAGGGATGGACAGCAAAGTTCTCCTCTGACAGCTCATTTTTGTGTGGCCACTGCTACCACTATGACATCTAATGAGGGCCCCTTGCTCCAGTGTGGTCTGTTGCACAGGGAAACAGATATTCTGTCAGGTTTTCATGGTATGGGCTCTACAATGCATGGTTACTTCCAAGCCCACTGCAAAACCAAATCAATCCGCTCGTCAGCCAGAGGAACCACTCAGGAAGTAGATGAACCAGCTCTGAAGGCCTTGAGAAATGCTGATTCCTACTGGGAGGGGTAAAGGTGGACAACTCCTCCTCCCCCAAGCTGTTGCAGTAACTCAAAGTTATCTCCAAAGGAGATGCCTTCCAAGGGGGATCATGAGTAACCCTCCCCTTCTTCTAAATCAGTATCTTCAGTGGGAGTCTCCTGGAAGGAGCCCAGGAGCAAGAATGCTTCCTATGTTCCTTCACAGACAAGGAGCTCGGAGTAGGGCTAGGAAGTTGAATGGGAACTTGCTTAGTGAGTCTCTCAGACTTAAGGGAGCAGACTGTCCCTTGTCCAACAGGATGAAGGGGAGGAGGAACTGCAGAAAACACTAGGGATCAGGACAGATTCAAGTGCGAACAGGATGTGAATGGGAGACCTCTTCTCTGGAACTAGAGAGAACCTCTTAAGAGAACCTCTTAAAATCCTTGAAGGCCGATGCCAAGACTATACCCGAAGAGGCCCCCCCCCTAGGATTTGAAGAACCAAACAAAGGTCCTCCCCAAAACTCAATCAACTCAGCTCTGAGGCAGACACCAGAGCCGAGCTGCCCAGTGCCAATGTAAAAAGGAAAAAGGGGTGGATCAAACAGCTTTGAATTTAATCCAGACCCTTGTGCACTGGCACAGACTACTTGTCCCTGAGACCTCTTGAGGTCAGACAATTTCAGAATCTGAGAAGAACAGGCTATCAGCTCCAACAAAGGCATTCCGCTGGGAATGCTCTACTCCAATACCACCAGATTCGAAGGCTGGACCAATGAAAAAGAAACTAGAAGGGGGTGATCCCAGCTGGACCTGCCATTCCCAGAGCGCAAGGTGCAGGGAGGATCCCCCCATCCAGATGAATCTAGGTCCTCATAAATTTCCACATTATCCTGTCAACATTGGCTTCACAGAGGCTCTTTGATAACCATACTGATCTGAAGGAAGAAGCCGCTGATGGGGCCTGGTAGACTGCGAGAACCTCTCTTGTAAAAAGGGCAATTGACTCCAGACAGAACCTTGGAAGAGGTATAGGAAATATGATCCTACTTTGCATCAAAAGAGGACACGGATCCAAACACCTAGAAATCTTTGCAGCCAGGCCCAAAAGTCCTGAAGGGTCAAGAGATCTCTTTCTGAATTTATCATAATTTTCATTTTTTTCCCTTTTTCTCTTTCCCCTTGCCAGACTTAGCTTTCTTCCCAGATTTCTTGCTGGAAGGGGAATCAGAAAGGGAAAAGGACGATTCTCCTGCTGTGGTAGAAGGCCTTTTAAAACTGATTTTGAGCATCAATCAGAAAGAGCCATCGGCCAAAAGGAGAAACATAATTGACAGAGCTTTTCAAGATGAGCTGCTCCTAGGCAGTACACGCAGTTGAGTGAGGATCCAGGAGGAATCTCATGACAGCATGCAGTACACTTTTGAATCCCGAAGCCTTGTCAGACATTTCTGGGCACTCTTATTACAACAAGCTAATAAACTAACAGCAGTTAACACCAGCAAAACACTAATTATGTCACCTATGTTAAGCATTAAACAACATTTCCAACTATAAGCCTGACAAGTAGAGGGAAGGGAAAAGCAGGAAAGCCAACTAAAAAGAAAAAAAAAAACAATAGCGAAAAGGGTTTGTAAACAACTGTTTTACAAAATGTTGAAGAGATTGTGAAGATGAAAAGCTTTAGACCAAAGATCAAGCCAAAAACCTTGACCGATTTCCAAAAAGTCTAACTGAAAGTGCTGAGCCCTGGGATTGTGTCAGAGTCTTACGAGAGGCAAACAAGATCAGAGGAACTACGAAGATGAAGATCAGAGGAACTACGAAGATGGAGATCTGAGGAATCGTGAAAATAGAGGAAAATTATGGATAGCGGGAGAGAAGCCTGAACCTTGGATCCACAAGTCCAAAAGTTGCCGGCTTTGGATATGGTCAGATCCAGTATACCTAACAACTGAGATGGACAGAAAAGACCACATTGAACATAAACAATGATATAGATGACCTTACATCCTTGGATATACATCGCTCTTCTGGCTTTGCAAAAGGCAGCTCGCACCTTCCCAATCTAATTCAGTACTTTGAAAGTGTTACAGAGGCCATGAGTAAGGGACATACCACCCTCACTACCTACCCGGACCTTGCCAAGGCCTTCAACACTTACCCTCATGCTGGGATTATTGGAACAATCTCCCAAACGAAAATTAACTCAAACAAGTCACTGGAAGAGTACATGGCTACCTAGTAAGTCCCATACTGTTAAGGATGGGGTGTGTGCTCTAGACAGAAAAGGGTCACCAATGATGCTCCGGGGTCCCCTCCTCTTTAGTATTTGCTTCTCCACCAAGAAAGTTTATATCAGCAGACTATGGTTAAACAAGTATGCTTACAACTACAAACTGGAGGCAGTTATCAAATCCCATTCAGGTACAAAAATTTTCCAGCATGGGCTAGACCAGGCAAATGCTTGGCATGTTTATCATGGGTTAACCTTTAACACTAAGAAATGCAGCATAGTTTCCTTTGGTAAATCTAATGCCACTAGTGCCTACATGTGCCTAATGCACCACTTAAATCTAGCAGTCATTAGGAACTTGGGTTGATAACAGACTCTTTTGGTCGCCATGTCTCTATATGGTTAGAAATTCCTCCTCTCTTACATAACTTATCCTTCATGCTATCTCCTCAAGTCCAAAGAAGTTATCATCCTACTTTATGTTCTATGTCGGGCATAATAAGGGAGGAATAATGACCTGTTTGGCATGTATACTTGCAAGGACCCAAAGTTTCCTCACCAAAATGATCTCTGGTCTCAATACCCTAAAGCTACTCTAAAACACTAAAATCTCTGCCCCTCAGTGTCGTACAGGCTCCTCACAGCTATTAATGTTCCAGCACTCTCTGAACTCGATTACCTAAAGAGAGTCAGTTGTAAAGAAACCATCCATTCTAGCCTTGCACTACCACATCAACACAAACAGATGATGTGGCAAGCACCTAACGCAAGGTATTCCCCATTTCTGGAATAGGCTGCCCTTGCATATCAAACAAGGTACTTCCCTAGAAGCTTACAAAGATGTCTTGTTATGGAATTGACAGAACAGAAAAGTTCATCTCACTGGAGACTGAGTTGCTAATACAGGCCCTATACACAGATGGCATGTGAATCCTTGAGAACTGTAAAGCAGACAAGGAATTATGGAGCTAGATGTAGAAATGGGGTCTATATCACTACACCAACAGCTAAAAACACTGAACACCCTTACCTTGACACTGCTTAACCAAAATCAGGAAATGTCGAACAGCCAGAACAGCGATTTTTTCCCAGGGAAAAAAAATCGCTATGCCAAAAAAACAAACAAACAAAAAAAAAAAAACGAAATAAATATACCTACTCCAAGATCGCACTACAGTGGAGGAAACGTCAAACTCCCGACAATGGCCCAGCATTTTTTTCCCTGGGAAAAAAATCACTTTTCTGGCCGTTCGACATTTCCTGCTTTCGGTTAAGTAGTGTCGAGGTAAGGGTGTTCAGTGTTTCTAGCTGGTGATCTTCTGATATAGACCCATAGGAGTGAGTGATGCAGGACATCAGTACTGTGGGTGGCAATAAACAGACAATAGCGCAAGTCTATCATGGAGTCTCCAGTATGCTACTGCCTGCCAAGACTAAGACATAAAACACAGTCAGAAACAGGTCCACTAAATCAGTAGCATCACACAAAAGATAAAGGAATTCGTTGTTCATAGGTTAGTACTAAGCTAACTGCCCTTGTGAGCCATTTTAAGCCTAGCCAATTATCCCTTGTGAGACTCAAACCCTGCACCTTGTGTTTGCAAGGCAAACACCTTAACCATTAGGCCAACCTGTCTGGGACAGGTGAGGGAAATCTCTTACCTGGCAGTGGCTTGGATGTGAAAGGTGGGCTAGTGAAACGTACAGTTGTTTGAAAACTTACTATAATAGTATATTCCTACTGTCCACTACTGCAGTATTCTTTACATTTGGGATATCTTGCAGAGGACAGCCAAATGTCTGGCCAGCATACCAAAGTCTTTATACCTTCCAGGCACCGTATGTCAGACGTATGTCCTACATCCATGACACTAGATATATATGTGACATACGAGAGCTAAAACCTTTGAACTCAATTGCCCCAGAAGAACCATGGCAACCCAAGAGGTAAAGTACAACATGTACATCCAGCAAGAGAAGAAAAAGACTGACCCCTTCAGCCAGAAGGAAGGCAACTCAGAATAACAGGGGGAGGAGGGAGGGACAGAATACTACAAGAGTGAAAAGTAGGACATCTACTACTGTAAGTTCTTACACAACTGTAATATATCCTTCCTTATCACTGTTGCAATGTTACTTACATCTGGAAGAGTACAAAAGCTACTAGAGAAGATGGGAGGAGAAAGCCACACAGCATACCTCCAAAAACCCATGACGAATAGCCCTAGTAAAACCTGTCCTGGCCCTAGAAATTATATCTGACTTGTAATGTTTAGTAAAAGTATGTACAGAAAATCAAGTGTCAGCTTCTAAAATAGACAGAGTATCCAGAGCATTGAAAAAAGTACCAGAAGAGGCTACGACCCTGGAAGAATGAGCTTGAAAAGAAGAATACTGTTTGCCATGAAAGGAACAGCAAAAATAAATCATCTTAAGAGATCCAGGAGGAGGTGGTTTGATTAAAAACAGTAAAACCCAATGTCCTGGAATGAAAGGAAACAAAAAGTTGTTCAGATTTCCTGATATCTTTTGTTTTCTCTAGCTAATACTTGAGCTGTCTATGTACATCCAAAGGAGAGGGGAAAAAGAAGACAGATGAATTGTTTGATTCAGGGACAAATTGTTAACCAACCTGAACATAAAAGAAGGATTAGTTGAAAGACAGGCCCCCATTTTTGTGGAAAAACAAAAAGGTGGAATTGCCATGAGTGCCTGAAGTTCAGAGACTCTCTTGGCAGAAGTAAGAGCCACCAACAGCACCATTTTCCAGGTATAGTACATTGTTCTCAATTCACTGTATACAATCATAGAGTTGTTATATGCTAATGTGCCTTATAAACCCTGTACTGTTCAATCTTTTGTCTGTATGTAATAACTGGAGCTTTTCTCCCTGGGCTTCCACTGAAAATGGGTTCTTCAGGCCCAGTGGACTATCCCGGTAATCAAACGCAATAAATAAATAACAAGAACAAAATTAAGGTCCCAAGGAGGAGCAGGCTTCTCAGGGGCTTAATATGAGGGTCCCTATTAATTATTCCAACGTTTCAAAGTTCGAATGTCATATGGTCAACACCATATGATCAAACTTTGAAAAGTTCGAAGGTTAAAAGCAATGGCTTCATACGGCGCAGAATGGAAAAAATTTCCCTTTTCTGCACTGAAGTGCGATCTCAGAGTTGGTATATTTAAGTAGGGGAGTGTGGGGGTGAAGGTGGGCTTGCCCCCCTGCTCAAAGCGTTCAGGTAAGCTTTTTTTTTTAATTTATTATATTTTCAAAGTTTCAAACTTCGCTCATATGTTGTCGAACATGAGGTTCGAAGTTTTGAAACTTCCAATATATAATATAGACCCTAATATGAAGGGTATCTTTTAAAAATTGCTCTACTTCAGAACAAGAGGCAAGGGGTAGATTGAAAGGCAGACAAGCAGAAATTGCTGATAGATGAGCTTTAACACATGAATATGCCAGATCAGAATTAAACAACTCATGCAAATAGGAAAGGACTACAAGAACGCACACAGAAATGGGGTTCAGGCCACTTTTGAGACAACAAACAGAAAATCTCATCCATTTAGCCACACATGATTTTCTAGCAGTGGGTTTTCTTGTCTCCTGCAAAACTCGAAGCATGTCCTCTGAGAATTAGTGTCTAAAAGAAATCAAAGCCCTAACATCCAGAGAATTAACTGAACAGTGGGCAAGTGAGGGTGAACGAGACATCCCTTGTCCAGTGTGACAAGATCCATCCTGTGAGGTAACTTGTGATGATTGTCCCTGGCCAGAAAAAAATATAAGGGGGAACCTTTGCTGACTGAGCCAAAAGGAGTCACCAACAAGATTTTGGGCATGTCCACATGATTTTGTGCAGGACTTTTGGTAGCTGAGGAAGAGAGGAATAGAAATACAGAAACATCCCCTTCCAAGAAAAAGACCAGACATTCATTTTCCAAGCCAGAGGACTTGGTACACTGGAACAGAATGGGGGAAAGATGTCTGTTCAGAGGGGAGGCAAAAAGATCTACTTGTGAGTATCCCACTGTTGTACTATGTCCAAGAACACCCCCCTGTGAAGTATCTATTCGTGAAGATCTGTCATGGCTCTCTCAAAGTGTCTGCCACAGTATTGTGCTCTGAGAAAATGCAGACCTCATAAAGAACCACTGATGGTGAATGCAGAGTCCCACACCTTAACAGCCAACCTGCAAAGAAGGTAAGACTTCATGCCTCCCCGTTTACCGATGTACCACATGACTGTGGCATTGTTTGTGAAGACTCTTGGGGTTCTGGAAGCCAAAGAGATTGAAGGTATGAAGGGCCAGAATGTTAACACTCACCTCTTTGATGTTGATATGGTCTGCCAGTTGTTGATGAGACCAAAGTCCTTGGACCTTTAGGTTGTTAGAGGAAGCTGCCCAACCTTATTTGGATTTATGCACATACAGCTTTGAGAGAGAGGTGGAACCTGAAAAGATTGACCTGGATTCCGTGTAATTTGATGAACCCACCAGTGGAGCTCAAAACTGAGACAAGACAAGACAGGAACAGGACAATCCAGAGCATGGCAGTGCTGATGCCAAACTGTCTTGAGACACTAATGAATTTTTTTTTATATAGAGTTTGGCAAAGGGAACCATGAGAACAGTGGATGCCAGGAAACTCAGAGCTCACAAAAAGTCTCTTGCAGGAAGGACTGAAAGAAGAAAGAGACTGAAAATAAGTAGTCAAGGAAAGGACCTTGGGTGGAGGGAGACAAGCCATCATTGGTATAGTCTGAATCCTGCATCGCTAAAACACTTGATCCTGAGAAGGGGTTAACACAGACTTTGAGATTTAAGGTGAACCCCACACTGCGAAAAATAAGCATAGTGAA
This sequence comes from Protopterus annectens, assembly GCF_019279795.1. Lineage (NCBI taxonomy): Eukaryota > Metazoa > Chordata > Ceratodontiformes > Protopteridae > Protopterus > Protopterus annectens. The sequence continues at coordinate 524,098,316 of NC_056738.1, read as the reverse complement.
GCTCCTGAAGTAGGAGCTGCAGAAAAGAAGTCAGAACCAAAAGGTCATCTAAGTAAGAGAATATCTGAATTCCCTGAAGTCTGCAGAAAGCTAACACTGGGGCCAGACATTTGGTAGTATTTGAACTGTAGAAAGACCAAAACGCAAAGCAGGGAAATGATAATGTTAGGAAGAAGCAAAGAAAAGCAAAAACTTTCTGAACACAGGGTGAATAGGCATCCTTCAGATCCAAAGACACCAGAAAAGCTTGGGAGAACAACACAGGAAAAAGTGTCCAGACAGATAACATTCTGAAAGAAGGAAGTTGTTAAAAGGTGTTGAGAAAGGAGAAATCTACAATGGGTTTGGCAGTTAACAGTATTGAAAGCCAAGGTAGATGAAGTGTACAATTATTTCCCACACCTCTCCACAGCATAACTGTCTTTATAAGATGGTATCAGTAGCCACAGAAATAACAGCCAGGTCAGAGGTAGGACTTTTATACCAAAACTTCTGGGCTTCAGTAACTTTATAGAACCTGTCAGGGTTCTTAGGGGCAGAAGACTGGGATTCAGGACTCTGAGAAGCTGAGGAGAAAATGTACAGAAGGGCACCCAAAACTGGAGAAGCAGCAAAAGACCTAGGAAAACATATTTGCATGAATTCATACTGCCTCTTTTGAATGTCGAAAACCTGGGAACAATCCCACTTGAAGTGTTCTATCATACAAACTACAGTATCCCCAAAAGACAATTCCTTCATAGGGAAATCAGGAGAAAGTGACTCATCTAAGGCAAGAGGAGAGTCTATATGAGAAGATTATGTCAGTGACTCCTCAATAGAGTCTAAATCAAACTCTTCAGAGGAATCAGATTCTCTAGGATGCTTGGAAGGAGATAACGACTAAGGAACAGAAGTAGGAACAGATAATCCTTGAGGATGCTTTAGGGCCATACAGGCATTGAAAAGCTCCTCAGTAAACTCCTGCCATTCCTGTTACACATCCTTAATCACAGGGTCCACATGCTTAGTTCTCTGCAACTTTTTTAATGGAACATCAACTTTAACTAGTCTAGGAGGGTCAGACCCCTGCCTAAATTCAATGATGGTACCAGGCACCTCTTCTCTAATAAATATTTGGGGACTCCCCCTAGGCCCTTTTGATATAATCAGCTGTGGGTCCTCCTCCACATCTGCAGTAGATGCAGAATAGCCTTGACAGACTTGTGAGTAAGTAACCCTGTGTCGGCCTCCAACTGGTTCATGACAGAGGGAGGTGACGTAGGCACCGAATGGTCCTCTGGTTCTTCATTCAACCCAATGGAAATGTTCAGAAAAGGCTAGACTGTCATAGGACTGGCAGGTGCCTTTTTCATTTTTTTCTTAAGTGGCGGCTAAAGGTTGAGGTGTGTGGATTCAGTGGCCATGGTACTCTGAGTTAACAATTTCAGACACTGGTTTGCCAGATAAACGGAAAAGAACGATAAGGGACTGCAGAGATTCTTGGGAACAAATGCCTCACAGATCTTACACTGATTATGCTCGTGCATAGCAAAAAAAAAAAAAAAAAAAAAAAAAGGCACTGCGTGTCTCTATCATTATGGGGAATCTGCCTTCCACACTCACAGTTTTGCTTCCTACATCACATGTAAAAGGATAAAACTAAAAAAAGAAAACAGAGAGGAAAGAAGAGACCCCAGTGGGGTATTTATCTTTAGAATGCCTGGAAGTTAAACCAACTCAACAAATGTCTAGCAGACCAAATTCAATAGAGTTCGGACTGGCAGCAAAGTAGTTCGGAAGATTTGGCACTAGTACATCATTTATGTACCTTATACCTTGTTGGATATATATCTGACTTTCGGCACCTGGAAGGTACGGCTATCCAGGGCAGGATATTCCAGATATAAAGAATACTGTAACAGTGATAAGGAAGGACATCTGCTTGGGTATCTTGTAGATGATGAGCCAAGTTAGTACTAACATGTTCCATCACTTTAGGACACTGATCTTCCGCTGCGAATGGTTTAAGCAGCAAAACAGAAATGCATATACATGTTCTCCAGGGACTTCGGGTTGCAAACTCAACAACCTGCACAACAAGGTACACATGTGCTCAATGGCTATGGAAATAATGGTCATGTAGCAATATGTATGATGTGTGGGTTGGCAGACATCTAAAATTTAGCACCACCACAAGTATACTCACAGGTTCCACACAGTATAATAGATCAGAATATGCCTGATGTTAGTGGGTCATCTGCGTCCAACAATGATGGTGCCATGTGTACTGCACAATCCAAAGACAAGAGTGTCACTGTTAGTAATGCTAATATTGTAGGACATATATGCATCCCCCACAGCTGAGATAAGGGTGGAGGGGCAAGTTCAATGTTTAGCATCCCCTGTGTTTAGTGCAATGTGTGCACCTACTAACTAAAACATCCTGTGGAAAGTCACGCTGCATGAGACACTTGTATTGGTTGGTTGCATGCCAGATATGGAAATTTCCTGGATACAGCACAAACACTGTATATGATACCCTGTGAATTACCTGGCAGTTAGAAAGTTAATCTGGTTGATATACTGGACACCATGTGGAACGGGGTGGGGCATGATGGCAAGTTAAGCGAGGTCAATGACCACAAGGATGTCGGATATGTCACAG